>NW_028114050.1:0-137500 GCF_964289735.1 Phaethon aethereus | reverse complement strand
CTTCACAGAAACATCTGGTTGGCTATTTATAATCGCGGCATCCGGGTAGCCTTTGCGCCTCTGGTTCCTTTTTTTGGGGGGGCGTCTTCAATAAACCCTTCCAGTGCGGGGCAGGTGATTCCAATCTCCTGACCTGAACATCACATGGTCGTCGGTCGGAATTTGGCCCTCAGGAATCCCCCGTGTCATGGTTGGTAGGTAAGTGGTATCATTTTGGCACTGATGCACTTTGAATTCCATTTTCTATGTTTCCTCCGCAAGCATCGAATTATGCTGCTATTTAGTGAATGCTTAATGGACATGCTTCATTTTTTTCGTATCATTTCGCAATTCCTCTAATTTTCTAAACAACGTTAGGAATTTTCTGTTAAAAATTCATCAAACGTTTGCGCAATCATACGTTTATCGTTTGCTTATACGTTAAATTTACCTATCAATCGGCACCGATATCCCATTAAAAAAGTTAGTACAAAAACTGCTTTCCCCCACACCTACGCTCCCCCGAATATCGAGCTAAACTAATCCACCAAACAAATTTCAAACCCCATTCTACACAAAATTTCCTACATCCATTACGATCATACTTAACAAATTTTTGAGTCATCCCAAACAGTCCTTGTAGCTTAACAACAAAGCATGACACTGAAGATGCCAAGATGGTCACCTCCCGCCCCAAGGACAAAAGACTTAGTCCTAACCTTACCGTTAGTTTCTACCAGACATATACATGCAAGTATCCGCACCCCAGTGTAAATGCCCCTACTTCTTACCAAGATAAAAGGAGCAGGTATCAGGCACACCCTACCCCGCGTAGCCCAAGACACCTTGCTTAGCCACACCCCCACGGGTACTCAGCAGTAATTAACATTAAGCAATAAGCGAAAGCTTGACTTAGTCATGGTACCACCCAGGGTTGGTAAATCTTGTGCCAGCCACCGCGGTCACACAAGAAACCCAAATTAACAGACTCCGGCGTAAAGAGTGGAGCCGCACTATCAAAGCAACCGAGACTAAAAAACAACTAAGCTGTCATAAACTCAAGATGTCCTTAAACCCAACCTCAAAACGATCTTGGCACTCCCACCTGATCAACCAAACCTCACGAAAGCTAGGATACAAACTGGGATTAGATACCCCACTATGCCTAGCCATAAATCTCGATGCTTCCCCCACCAAAGCATCCGCCCGAGAACTACGAGCACAAACGCTTAAAACTCTAAGGACTCGGCGGTGCCCCAAACCCACCTAGAGGAGCCTGTTCTATAATCGATAATCCACGATACAGCTCACCATCTCTTGCCAAACAGCAGCCTACATACCGCCGTCGTCAGTTCACCTCATCAGAGTCCAACAGTGAACACAACAGCCCAACCCCGCTAATAAGGCAGGTCAAGGTATAGCCCACGAGATGGCAGAAATGGGCTACATTCTCTAAAATAGAGTACCCACGAAAGGGGGCGTGAAATCACCCCCAGAAGGCGGATTTAGCAGTAAAGCGGAACAATCGAGTCCCCTTTAAACTGGCCCTGGAGCACGTACATACCACCCGTCACCCTCCTCACAAGCCCCAAACTCACATAACTAATACCCTCCCCCAGCTAAAGATGAGGTAAGTCGTAACAAGGACTTGATGATCTTAAAGGTCCTTTCCAACCTAGTGATTCTGTGATTCTGTGAAGGTAAGTGTACTGGAAAGTGCACTTAGCATATCCAGACGTAGCTATAATATTAAAGCATTCAGCTTACACCTGAAAGATATCCGCATCCAACCAGATCGTCTTGAGGCCAAATTCTAGCCCGACCACACACCCACCTGCACAACCCCAAAAACCCCCTCATCAACTAAACTAAAGCATTTTCACAACTTAGTATAGGCGATAGAAAAGACCCATTCAGGCGCGATAGAAACTGTACCGTAAGGGAAAGATGAAATAATAATGAAAACCCAACCAACAAGTAGCAAAGATAAATCCTTGTACCTCTCGCATCATGATCTAGCAAGAACAACCAAGCAAAATGAATTTAAGCTTGCCACCCCGAAACCCAAGCGAGCTACTTACAAGCAACTGCCCCGAGTGAACCCGTCTCTGTCGCAAAAGAGTGGGATGACTTGTCAGTAGTGGTGAAAAGCCAACCGAGCTGGGTGATGCCTGTAAAACGAATCTGAGTTCCCCCTTAATTTTCCTCTACGGACACCTACCTAACCCCCACGAAGCAAATTAAGAGAAATTTAAAGGAGGTACCGCTCCTTTAGAAAAGGATACAACCTCCACCAGCGGATAAACCCCCTCCCACCCATAAACTGTGGGCCTTAAAGCAGCCACCACCAAAGAATGCGTCAAAGCTCCACCGACTAAAAAAATCCAAAAACAACACGACTCCCTCCCTCCCAACAGGCTAACCTATGACAATAGGAGAATTAATGCTAAAATAAGTAACCAGGGATTAATCCCTCTCAGGCGCAAGCTTACATCACCACATTATTAACAGGCCCAATAATACCCCCAACCTCCTCACAAGACCACATATTAACCAACCCTGTTAACCCAACCCAGGAGCGCCCATTAAGAAAGATTAAAATCTGTGAAAGGAACTAGGCAAACCCAAGGCCCGACTGTTTACCAAAAACATAGCCCTCAGCAACCCAAGTATTGAGGGTGATGCCTGCCCAGTGATCCTATGTTTAACGGCCGCGGTATCCTAACCGTGCAAAGGTAGCGCAATCAATTGTCCCATAAATCGAGACCTGTATGAACGGCTAAACGAGGTCTTAACTGTCTCTCACAGATAATCAGTGAAATTGATCTTCCCGTGCAAAAGCAGGAATGAACACATAAGACGAGAAGACCCTGTGGAACTTAAAAATCAACGGCCACCCCCTCCACAACTTCCCCTAACCAGGCACACAATCACCAAACACCTGGCCCACATTTTTCAGTTGGGGCGACCTTGGAGAAAAACAAATCCTCCAAAAATAAGACCACCCCCTTAACCAAGAGCAACCCCTCAACGTGCAAACAGCAACCAGACCCAATACACCAATACACTTGACCAATGGACCAAGCTACCCCAGGGATAACAGCGCAATCTCCTTCAAGAGCCCCTATCGACAAGGAGGTTTACGACCTCGATGTTGGATCAGGACATCCTAATGGTGTAGCAGCTATTAAGGGTTCGTTTGTTCAACGATTAACAGTCCTACGTGATCTGAGTTCAGACCGGAGCAATCCAGGTCGGTTTCTATCTATGACTAACTTTTCCCAGTACGAAAGGACCGGAAAAGTGAGGCCAATACCACAAGCACGCCTCCCCCCAAAACAATGAACCCAACTAAACCTACTAAGGGGACCCCAACCAATTAACCCCTAAACAAGGGCCGCTAGTGTGGCAGAGCTTGGCAAATGCAAAAGGCTTAAGCCCTTTACCCAGAGGTTCAAATCCTCTCCCTAGCTTTACCCACCCATGATTAAACCCACGACCCTAATCCACTTTACTATATTCCTCTCCTATATTATCCCAATCCTAATTGCCGTGGCCTTCCTAACGCTTCTAGAACGAAAAATCCTAAGCTATATACAGGCCCGAAAAGGTCCAAATATCGTAGGCCCCTTTGGCCTCCTTCAACCCGTAGCAGACGGTGTAAAGCTATTTATCAAAGAACCAATCCGCCCATCCACCTCCTCTCCCTTCCTCTTCATCATAACCCCAGTGCTAGCTCTCCTCCTAGCCCTTACGATCTGAATTCCTCTCCCCATCCCATTTCCTCTTACTGATCTAAACCTGGGCCTCCTCTTCCTCCTAGCCATATCAAGCCTGGCCGTATACTCAATCCTATGATCAGGATGGGCCTCAAATTCGAAATACGCCCTAATCGGTGCCCTACGAGCAGTAGCACAAACAATCTCCTACGAAGTAACACTAGCCATCATCCTCCTATCTGTCATCCTGCTAAGTGGAAATTACACCCTAAACACCCTCGCCACCACCCAAGAACCACTGTACCTTATCTTCTCCTCCTGGCCCCTTGCAATAATATGATATATCTCCACCCTTGCCGAAACAAACCGCGCCCCCTTTGACCTCACAGAAGGCGAATCAGAACTAGTCTCAGGTTTCAGCGTTGAATACGCTGCAGGGCCATTCGCCCTATTTTTCCTAGCCGAATACGCCAATATCATACTAATAAACGCACTAACAACCATCCTATTTTTAAACCCAAGCTCACTAAACCTCCTCCCAGAGCTATTCCCAATCGCCCTAGCCACAAAAATTTTACTTCTATCCTCAGGGTTCCTATGAACTCGGGCCTCCTACCCTCGGTTCCGATACGACCAGCTCATGCACCTCCTTTGAAAAAACTTCCTACCACTAACCCTAGCCCTTTGCCTCTGACACACCAGCATACCAATCTGCTACGCAGGCCTCCCTCCTTATGCAAGGAAATGTGCCTGAACGCTAAAGGGTCACTATGATAAAGTGAACATAGAGGTACACTAGCCCTCTCATTTCCTAACAAACAAACCTTAGAAAAGCAGGAGTCGAACCTGCACAAAGGAGATCAAAACTCCCCATACTTCCCCTATATTATTTCCTAGTAGAGTCAGCTAACAAAGCTATCGGGCCCATACCCCGAAAATGATGGTTCAACCCCTTCCCCTACTAATGAACCCCCACGCAAAGCTAATCCTCACTCTAAGCCTCCTCCTAGGAACAACAGTCGCAATCTCGAGCAACCACTGAATCCTAGCTTGAACTGGACGAGAAATCAACACCTTAGCCATCATCCCCCTCATCTCAAAATCCCACCACCCCCGAGCCATAGAAGCTGCAATCAAATACTTCCTAGTACAAGCAACCGCCTCAACATTACTACTCTTCTCAAGCATAACCAATGCCTGATCTACAGGACAATGAGAAATTACCCAACTAACCCACCCAACATCCTGCCTTCTGCTAACAGCAGCAATCGCAATAAAACTAGGACTAGTACCTTTCCACTTCTGATTCCCAGAGGTCCTCCAAGGCACATCCTTAAGCACAGGTCTACTATTATCAACAGTAATAAAACTCCCCCCAATCACCCTCTTCCTTCTAACATCCCACTCACTTAACCCAACCCTACTTGTCACCATGGCCATCGCCTCAACCGCCCTAGGCGGATGAATAGGCCTAAACCAAACACAAATCCGAAAAATCTTAGCCTTCTCGTCCATTGCACACCTAGGCTGAATAGCCATCATCCTCATCTACTCCCCCTACTGACCTTCTGCCTATACTCCTTAATAACCGCCACTGTATTCCTCACCCTCAACACAACCAATACCCTAAAACTACCCACATTAATAACCTCTTGGACAAAAACACCCACACTAAATGCAACCCTAATACTAACCCTGCTATCCCTGGCAGGATTACCCCCACTAACAGGCTTCCTACCAAAATGACTCATCACTCAGGAACTAACCAAGCAAGAGGTAACGACAACCGCCACAATCATCATCATACTCTCACTCCTCGGACTTTTCTTCTACTTACGCCTTACTTACTACTCAACAATCACACTACCCCCAAACTCCACCAACCACATGAAACAATGGCACTTTAACAAACCAACAAGCCCCTTAATCGCCATCCTTGCCTCCATATCAACCACCCTCCTGCCACTCTCCCCTATAATCCTAGCCACGCTTTAAACCCAGAAACTTAGGATAACCTGCCCCAAACCGAAGGCCTTCAAAGCCTTAAATAAGAGTTAGACCCTCTTAGTTTCTGCTAAGACCCGTAGGACATTAACCTACATCCCCTGAATGCAACCCAGGGACTTTAATTAAGCTAGAGTCTTACCTACCTAAGCAGGCAGGCCTCGATCCTACAACAATCCTAGTTAACAGCTAGGCGCCCAAACCTGACGGGCTTCTGCTTATCAGACTCCGGCACACTCTTAGCGTACATCAATGAGCTTGCAACTCAACATGAACTTCACTACAGAGTCGATAAGAAGAGGAATTAAACCTCTGTAAAAAGGACTACAGCCTAACGCTTAGACACTCAGCCATCTTACCCGTGACCTTCACCAACCGATGATTATTCTCCACAAACCACAAAGATACCGGCACCCTGTACCTAATCTTTGGCGCATGAGCCGGCATAGTCCGCACAGCCCTTAGCTTACTCATCCGTGCCGAATTAGGTCAGCCAGGAACTCTCCTGGGAGACGACCAAATCTATAACGTAATTGTAACCGCCCACGCCTTTGTAATAATCTTCTTCATAGTAATACCAATCATGATCGGTGGGTTCGGAAACTGACTGGTACCACTCATAATCGGTGCCCCCGACATAGCATTCCCCCGTATAAACAACATAAGCTTCTGACTATTACCCCCCTCCTTCCTCCTCCTACTCGCCTCCTCCACGGTAGAAGCTGGAGCAGGCACAGGATGGACCGTATACCCCCCTCTAGCTGGCAACCTAGCCCACGCCGGCCCATCAGTCGACCTAGCTATCTTCTCCCTCCACCTCGCAGGTGTATCCTCAATCTTAGGGGCAATTAACTGCATCACAACCGCTATCAACATAAAACCCCCAGCACTCTCACAATACCAAACCCCCCTATTCGTATGATCTGTCCTCATTACTGCCGTCCTACTTCTACTCTCACTCCCAGTACTTGCCGCTGGCATCACTATACTACTAACAGACTGTAGACCTGGCAGCCTTGCCCACCCCACCCCTCGGGGATCCCGGGGGGGGTGGGGGCAGGGGGGGGCGGGGTAGACCTGGCAGCCTTGCCCACCCCTCGGGGATCCCGGGGGGGGTGGGGCGGGGAGGGAGGGGGCCGGGCCAGGCGCCGCCATAGGGCCCGGCAGCCCTGCCGGTCTCCGGGGTGTTCACGCAGGAGCGGGGCCGAGGCCGCTCGAAGAACCGCCGCCAAAGGTGCACGGTTTGTGGGCAGCGTCGTAAAAAGCGCGAGGTCACGGGGTTCGACGGCAAGGTCCCCTCTCTTGCCCATCCCCCCTACGAAAGGGCAATCCCATCGGCATCGCCTCAGGGGCGCTTCCCACCGGCGTCGGGGGCGGAAGCGGCTCGGTGAGAGACTTCTTTGCGGATTAGGGAAAAGGGAGCAAGGGAGGTGCTCCCCGTCGCGTCATGAGGGTCAGAGCGGGACCGACAGCCGCCCCTTTAGTGCCGGAATCGGTACTGCTCGGCGGTAGGCCCGGCCGCCCTCGGCCCCGTTGCGAGGGAGACCCACGGGCCGCCCTCCGCCCAGTTCCCGCCCGGCCTGTGCCCCGTTCCGAGGTAGGCCCGGGCGTGCGGGCACGGTTCCGGCGCCAGGCCCGGCCGCCTTTCGCCCCGTTCCGAGGGAGACCACGGCCACCGGGCCCAGTTCCGGCCCTTTGCCCGGCGCCCTTCGCCCGGTCCCGGGGCGAGGCCCGGCCGCCCTTCGCCGGGTTCCGAGGGAGACCCAGGGCCGCCGCGGAGTAATCGCTGAGGGGCAATTTGGAAATTTACCCTCTAAGAACAGCCTTGAAACCAGGTGGAACGTAGCACTCCTGTACAACGGGTCTGTGCCGTGGAGACTCCCTGGACGGCCTTGGACGTTGGCAACATCGGGGGCACCTGGTGTGCTGACTCTGGGAGGGATTACATGGAGGGTGGAGCGGAGTGGAGACATCGCGGCCACGCTCTGTGAACGGGGGAGTTTAGGGATGCACGGTATGTACACCGATAAGCTGCGCTCGCGATGTCCTGGGCCGAGGACCTGTCAACTTTGATGAAGTGCTGTACTTAGAGTGAACTTTGCTAATTATAATATCATTATAATACTAAAACGCACACCCCTCTCAAAAGTTACCGCCCTCCCAAGGTGCGACCCCCTCCTCAATGAGCGTGCGCACTCAATTTTTCCTAGTTCCTAATTTTTCCAATTTTTCTCTCGAAGCGAGAGAATTCTGCACCAATCCCGAGAAAGGTATGTATGAGTAGAGTCACTCAAGCTCCACCTGCAAAGTAAAATACTATAAAATAGTGTTTTAAGGGCCGGATGTCAGGGAAGATACCATCGTCGTGTACTATTCTAACTTCTGGGATCAGTCGATGGGCTGAGCCTCTCTACCCCCTCCCCCCCCATCGGGACGCCGCTGGGTAAGATTCGAACACTTGGTCATACCAAGTGCCTCCCCGGGAAACTTAGAAATCTCTATAGAGTCACTTTATATCTTTCAACGCGTTTATAGCCAAGTAGCGTCACTCATACTTTTGGTATTTGCATGTGCTTTGCAGACAGTGAATTTATCACCGGCAACCCAAAGAACCTGCGTATCTGTTGCTTCAATAAATCGCACTATCGATTGACTCGGCCGCGTGTGCGTGTCCCCCTGAACGCGACCGTACCTTTGAGTGCGGCCGTGTTAGTCCAGGAGGTGCCCGGCTGAGCAGGTAGTGTGATGTTAGTAGTGCGTCCGGACCCGTGATAGTCCCACGAAGGTGTTGGGCGCGACCGGACTACTCACACTAACTTTGGGCATCATTCAGAACCCAAGCTCAGCCGCCCCCAGTCCCTCTGATATCTGAGGATCGACTGGAAAGCAAGGGGGTTTAGTTTCTGCCAAATTGCTCTGCCTCTTACCGCAACAGAAAAAAAATTGGCGTAGTCGGCAGGATTGCCATGGATAAACTGCTGCAAAAATATGACCTTGCCCCTTCCCAGGCTGGGAAGGAGTGGGCTCAACAATTTTGGAAGGATGGAAAGGAAGCGATAGAGCGTGCTGAGCAGTGTCACGCTGCACAAAAGGATAGAGTGAAAAAAAACCAGAAGGGTTACCGGTGCGGTCTTAGGAACTTGTTTATCTTGCGCGCAACGAGAAGCTAAGGAAGCCCCTGCTCCCACACTGGTTTCCAATGCGGAATACAAAGCTTTGAAATCAGAAAATGAAGTGTTAAAATCATCATTAGCTTTTGAAAGGGAGACAGGAGAAAAATTAGGACTCCGAGTTGTGAGTGAAAACGACAAGCTTGTGAAGGAAAAGAGTAAGCTTATAAAGGAACGTGAAAGTGTTGTGTGCCAAAATAGAAATCTTAATCAGCTGTTAGACAAGGTGTGTCAGCTGTTAGATAAAATACCATCTTGTGCTCCAGTCACACAGATTTGCAGGTTAATACGTAAATTGGACACTGAAACGGGAAGCAGATTTGTGGAGTTTTGTAACAATGACAAGGAGACTGGAGAAACCTCTAATTCTGACTCTCAACTGCTCCCCTTACAACCCTCGATTAAAACTGAGACTGTCGTTAATGACGATGATGAGGTCCGCACTACCGTGCGCACGATTCCGTGGTCACCAGCAGAGTTGATAAAAATACAGGGAAAATTCTCAAGGCGACCAGGAGAGTCAGAGGTTGAGTATTTGTGGCAAGTTTCCCTTGAGGGAGGAGACCGGATTATGTCGAGCGAGGAAGCAGCAGGAGGCTTTTGGGGACCAGGAGTGTTTTTAACCACCAACCCAGGGGAGCATAGTTATTCTTTGACCTCACAGGTTGCATTTTGGGCAGGCAGCATAGATCCCCAGCTGAGGGGAGAGCCAACAGAAATTAAAAGAAATTAAAGGCTGTTCTGATCCAGCCGAGGCAGTACAGAAAGCAGCCTGCATCCAAGCGACGTACGACAGGAATCAGCTTTTAAACCCACCGACGCTAGCTCCAGTCGACCCGGCACAATTAAACCCCCTCATTCATGGTCGCTCTGATTGTCTCAAGATGTATGTAACAAACACCCAGGATCGTATACAAACCACTATAAACGACGCTGGTCGCAGTCGAAAGAACCAGGGTCAAATTACTAACATACCCACTTGGAGTAGCTTTATACAAGACCTAGATAAATACGGACGCCGAATGGGTTTGTGAAATATGTTTATCTGATTCGTGTGATGAAGTGTAACCTTCTGGACTTTCATGGATTTCTCCTGCACCATAAAAAGGGGTGTTTTACAGGAGAAAGTTAAACTATTTTGCTGGTATATCAGCTCAAACCAGTTTGACCACTGACCGCATACTATTGTGTAAAGAAAGTGCATGCATAAGGTTTGGGGTCATCCTGGGGGCACGCCGAGGGAGATTCGAGAAGACTCTAGAAGGAGAAGAGGGCATGCGCTGAAGAAGACACGCCTATTCATGAATATGTATTGGCGAACAGGATCACGCTGAGGAAGAGTCGAGAAGATTCTAGAAGGAGAAGAGGGCATGTGCCAAAGAAGACACGCCTATTCATGAATATATATTAACGGACAGGATATAAACCAGGAACAGGAACTGAACCGCGTGCGTCTTGGTGGAGCGGAGACTCCCGGCACACCCAGCGCTGTTTGCTTGCCTCTATTCGCTTAATAAATTGTAAATTTGAATTGGAATCCTGTTTGGGACTAAATCATTGATAACAATTGGGGGCTCGTCCGGGATGGTCTTGGTTCCTGAATTCTGACTTGATCTAGGAGGGGCGCCCCACCTTTTGGTGGCTCCTGATCGGGTCGGGTCGGGACTAACGCCATCCTGAACCTGAATAGGGGCAAGCAAAGAATTTGATTTTTTATGAGCTCCCTTGCCGGCTGCAGCAGTTTATTTTGCCCGTAATTCTGCGCGCGAAGATCCGAACGAAGACGACGGAGTCGTAAGTATTTAAGGTGTATACCGTTCGGTTGGGTAGGATTCGGTTGCCTGTGTGTGTAAGAGTGTGACTGAGACGGAAGCTAGTTCCGAAGCGATTGTGGAGGCCTTCTAACCGCGGTTCCAATCTCCCGCGAGGGACTTGGCCGGTGAAGGACCGAAGCGATTCTTATAGGATTCGTGGGTGGGTGATAGGTCCTAAACCCCCTGCAAGACACTCTTACTGGTAGCCAAGGGCTGTAGGAATTGCCACAGTAAAAATTCCTAGATGGGTCAGACGAAATCGAGACCCCAGGACCAGAAGAAAGGGAGCGAATTACTAGAAATACCTCCGGAGAGTCCATTAGGAATAATGATTGAAAATTGGAATGATAGGGGCCCCAGAAAAGGAAAAAGTAAATTAAAATTAGTTCAATATTGTATGGTAGAATGGCCAAAAGAACGTTTGAGACCACATGTCTTTTGGCCCGCTTTTGGATCTTTTGAAGACTGGGTCTGCCAGGCCTTAAATATATATGTTAATTCAAAGGAACCTTTTAGTCAGGAGGAAAGTGATTATGCAGGATTATGGGACAGAACTTTACGTTCTTTTCCAGCCTCAATACTTACATTAAAAACAGATGAAAAGTTTGAGGAAGAAGAAGAGGGGAAAAGTGAAAAGGAAAAAGATGATAAATGGGAGCCACTGGATAACCTACCGCCTCCATGTTCTAATAATCCATCTCCGGCGGCGGCTCCCCCTCCGGTGGCCGTAGTACCTCTCTCTGTACCACCGTTGCCCCTATCTCCACCACCAACAGCACCGGAATTAGATCGACCTCCGGCTGCATGTACGAGAAGTAGGACTGCTGTATCTGAGGGAGCTTCTCTATATCCCTTACGAGAAGTACCCCTCGGAGGCAATCAGGGAGGCATGGGGTTTGTGGCAGTCCCGTTAAATACCACAGACGTGAGAAATTTCCAGAAAGAAATGGGGACCCTATTAGATGATCCCCTCGGAGTAGCTGAAAAATTGGACCAATTCCTAGGCCCCAATACTTATACCTGGGAAGAAATACAGTCCATTTTAGGGATCCTATTCACTGTTGAGGAAAGGGGAATGATTAGACAAGCTGGAATGAGAATTTGGGAAAGACAGAGTCAGGCAGGACCCCCGGGAGATCAGAAATGGCCAAATGTGGATCCCCACTGGGATCATCAACAACCCCCAGGAAGACAAAATATGAGGGATTTGAGAACGTTAATCATACAGGGAATAAGGGCAGCGGTTCCCCGAGGGCAAAACATTACTAAAGCATTTAATGAACAACAAGGGAAAGACGAATCTCCAACAGAATGGTTGGAGAGGTTGAGGAAAAACCTACCAATGTATTCTGGAATTGATCCGAATACAGTGGCTGGGACCGCACTCCTTAGAACACAATTTGTAGCTAAATCCTGGGGGGATATAAGAAGGAAATTAGAAAAATTGGAGGATTGGCAAGAAAGAGGATTAGAGGAGTTACTTAGAGAAGCCCAGAAAGTCTATGTTAGGAGGGACGAAGAAAAACAAAAAGCAAAAGCAAAAATTTTTGTAGCAGCAGTAAGGGAAAGTCAGAAAAATAAGACGACTCCTGGAGAGAAAAGGGAAAAAAGAATAGAGCAGACACCCCGGGGACAGCCTTATCGAGGAAGATTTACAATTCCCGTCTGTTACTACTGTAACAAGAGGGGACATGTTCAGAAGAACTGCCGTCAGCGGGAACAAGATGAGAAGATGTTCAAAGAAGATTAGGGGTGTCGGGGGCTCTATCTTCTGGGGACTTCAACATCAACAGAGCCCTTGATAAAATTATTGATTGGTCCCCATAAAGAGGAAGTTTTATTTTTAGTGGATACAGGGGCCGAAAAGTCAACCATTCAAAAACTTCCAAAAGGAATAGAAAAAGGGAAGAGTTACGTGTCAGTAGCAGGAGCAAAAGGAGAGCCTTTTAAAGTAAATATATTGAAAGATGTAGAAGTAGAAACAGAAAAGAAAATTTGTCTTAATGATTTACTTTTGCTCCCTGAAGCGGAATACAATTTATTAGGAAGGGATTTGATTTTGAAGTTAAACTTGAGCATTCAGAGTCAAGGGGACAAATTGCAGATTAAATTATACACTTTAACACAAGAGGATGAAGAAGCTATTAACCTCTCAGTGTGGTATAAGGAAGGGGAAACTGGAAAGACAAAATGAACCCCATAAGCGTTCAAATAATAGATCCGCACCGCCCAATTAGAATCAAGCTATACCCTATACCTATGGAGGGTCGAAAAGGATTAAAACCTGTAGTTGACAGACTTTTGGAAAAAGGAACCCTAGAACCATGTATGTCACCTCGTAACACGCCCATTCTTCCCGTAAAAAAGCCGGATGGGTCATACAGGATGGTGCAGGACTTAAGAGCTGTAAATCAGCGAAAAATCACTAAATTCCCTGTGGTGGCAAATCCTTATACTTTATTGAGTCATATATCTCCCAAACATACTTGGTATAGTGTAATAGATTTGAAAGATGCTTTTTGGGCCTGTCCTCTGGATGAGGCATCCAGAGATTATTTTGCCTTTGAGTGGGAGGACCCCGAAACAGGACAAAAACAACAATTAAGATGGACTGTGTTACCACAAGGGTTTACGGAGTCACCAAATCTATTTGGACAAACTTTAGAAACAATTCTACAAGATTTCACAATACCTAAGGAGGTAAAATTATTGCAATATGTGGACGATTCATTAGTAGCAGGAGAAACTGAAGAGGGGATCCGAAAAACCACCATTAAATTGTTAAATTTTCAAGGGGAAAAGGGATTAAAGGTGTCCCGATCAAAGCTACAGTTTGTAGAACAAGAAGTAAAATATTTAGGACATTGGCTGAGTAAGGGAAGGAAGAAGTTAGATCCTGATAGGGTATCTGGGATTCTATCCTTAAGACCCCCACAGACTAAAACGGAAATTAGGCAAATACTGGGATTATTAGGATATTGTAGACCATGGCTTGAAAATTATAGTGATAAAGTAAAATTCTTATATGAAAAATTAACTAATAACCAACTTAAGTGGTTTATTGAAGATGATCAGAGATTTGAGGAAGTAAAAAGGGCATTAATACAAGCACCTGTATTGAGCCTCCCAGATCTAGAAAAACCTTTCTATCTCTTTGTGAATATATCAAGCCAGACAGCATATGGAGTTCTTACTCAAGACTGGGCAGGAATCCAAAAAACCCATGGGGCATTGTTCTAAGTTACTTGATCCAGTAAGCAGAGCATGGCCTGCTTGTCTCCAAGCTTTGGTTGCTACAGCATTATTAATAGAGGAAGTTAGGAAGATTACCTTTAGTGCTCCTTTAACAGTGTATACCCCACACAATGTCAGAAATGTTTTACAACAAGAAGCGGAAAAATGGTTAACGGACAGCCGGACCCTAAAGTATGAAGCAATACTAATAGACTCCCCTGACTTAGAACTGAGGGTGACTTCTGCTCAGAGTCCAGCACAATTTTTGTTTGGAGAACCACCAGAGGAATTACAACATAACTGTTTAGAGGTAATTGAGACCCAGACTAAGGTGAGACCAGATCTAAGAGATGCTGAGTTGTAAAATGGAGAAGCGCTGTTTATAGATGGCTCCTCCCGAGTGGTAGAAGGGAAGAGAAAATCGGGATATGCAATAATTAACAAGGACTTAGAAATTGTGGAATCAGGACCTCTTAGTCCATCATGGTCAGCTCAGGCTTGTGAGCTGTATGCCCTATGTAGGGCCCTGGAATTATTAAAAGGAAGAAGCGGGACTGTATTTACAGATTCTAAATACGCATATGGGGTGGTCCACACTTTTGGAAAAATTTGGGAAGAAAGAGGTTGGATTAATACTCACGGGAGGAATTTAATACATCAAGAATTAATAGTAAAAATTTTAAAGGCGTTAAGAGAACCAAAGGAGATAGCAGTGGTACATGTGAGGGGACACCAAAAGGGACTTTTGGTGATTACCGAACTAGAGGAAATAACTTAGCAGCTAAAGAGGCCCAGGAAGCAGCCTTGAGGACTAAAGTTGCCAAAATTAATGTCATACAAACAAAGGAGGACACCAGCAAAGAAGGACGAGAGGAAAGAGAGAAGGAGTTTACCCCAGAAGGACAAACAAAATTGAAGAAAATAGGAGCTAAATTAGAACAAGGAAAATGGGCACTGCCCGATGGGCGAGAAATGCTGCCAACCAGGCGATTATTAGAACGTTTGCATGCACAAACACATTGGGGTACAAAAGCGTTAAGTGATCATTTTCTTAAACAATTTGGTTGTATTGGAATTTTTGAAATAGCAAAGCAAATTACACAAGGTTGCTTAATTTGTCAAAAGGTAAATAAGACAGTGTTTCGACAAGCAGCCACGGGAGGGAGAAAAACAGCTTACAGACCTTTTGAGAAAGTACAAGTCGATTTCACTGAATTGCCTAAGGTAGGGAGGATAAAATATTTATTGGTAATAGTAGATCATTTAACACAGTGGGTAGAAGCGTACCCTGTAGCACGAGCTACGGCACAGATGGTGGTAAAAATTTTATTAGAACATTTGATACCTAGATATGGGATAATCCAGTACATTGATTCTGACCAGGGCACACACATTACTTCTAAAATAATAAAACTATTATGTCAATCATTAGGTATTCAGTGGGAATACCACACTCTGTGGCACCCACAAAGCTCGGGGAAGGTAGAAAGAATGAATCAAACAATAAAACAACAATTGGCTAAATTAATGATTGAGACACAAATGCCCTGGACGAAACGTTTACCATTGGCACTTAACGAAAACATACAGTGAGACTGGAATATCGCCATATGAAATGTTCTATGGCATGCCTTATTTTCAAGGAATGCCTCTGGGGAACAATGTAATTGAGGATCATAGTATCCAACAAGATATAATTACCATTGGAAAAAGATTAAAAGAATGAAGAGAGATTGGGATGGTGGCCCAAACACCACCTTTAGGATTTGCAATTCATCAGTTAGAACCAGGAGATAAAATTCTGATAAAAACATGGAAAGAAGGAAACCTATCTCCCCTCTGGGAAGGACCTTTCCTTGTTTTATTCACTACAGAAACAGCTGTGAGAACTGCTGAAAAAGGATGGACACATGTGTCACGAGTGAAAGGTCCAGGGAAGGAGTGGAAGGTCACATCTGACTAAATTGCTGTGGGAATTTTATTGCGGCTACTCCTGTAATAGAAACAGGAGTGAAACATGAAATTCCCACAGTTGCTAACAATCTACTTGTAAATCTTGCTGAAAACATTGCTAAGTCATTGAATATAACTAATTGTTACGTTTGTGGTGGAACAAATCGAGGTGAACGATGGCCATGGGAAGCTATGGAGAGCAATATAAGTAATCCCCAAGTTTGGAAAACAATGGGAAAGGGTAATAGGAAACAACAATGGGTACTCCAAACGAGTATCATCGGAAGGAGTTGTTGGCAAAAGAAGAACAGGAAAAAGGAGCTGGAACTAGAATTTGTCCTTGGTGTAGAAGGTGGTGTTTATTTGTAAGAACTGCAGGCTAACTGGCAGTTTTCTGTAGCCATAAAGCCTTGCAAATAAAGAGGATCGCCAGGCTCGGGCAAGTGCTCAGGTCTGGACAAACCACTGATCTAGCAAAGCTCTGGCCTTCACAAGCAGTGCTCAATTAATTTGGGTACTAAGAAAGCACCCCCTTAAAGGAAGGAAGAGGGCAAGACCGGAGGGGAACTGGTGTTGCGGCTTAAAAAGGGTCTGCCAAGGGCTGCAACCCCTTTGGGCTGTGACCGCCGACCACTATGGCCCTGACCGGACCTCTTCTAGTTCTACTTGGGGTGAGTTCCTTGACTCTGACTACGGCAAATAACTGTAGTCAATATTGGAACAAGTCCAGCTGGGGTTTACCCCAGAAAAATGGGAAAACTGAGGACCTTTTCTAATTGTACAGCCCGTACGTGTAATCAACAATAAAACCTAGTTTTTTCCTGTTACCCATAAATTAGGGAGAGCGACTAGGAGTCCAGGTGTATAACGAATGGCCTCCTGAGAGATAAACTTGGAATGGAATCAATCTAGGAGGATTTTGGGGAGATTTTATGGGTGGTGATTGGCTTACTAAAATCGGGATAGTTGTATTGGGGATATGTGGGGAATTGTTACTAGATTAATCTACTCGGTTATACAAGGAATGCAGGTATCTGCAGTACTCAATTGGAAACGAAAACACGAATCAATACTATAAAGAAAAAGATGGGGGATTGTGAAATATGTTCATCTGATTCGTGTGATGAAGTGTAAGCTTCTGGACTTTTATGGATTTCTCCTGCACCATAAAAAGGGGTATTTTACAGGAGAAAGTTAAACTACTTGGCTGGTATATCAGCTCAAACCAGTTTGACCACTGACCGCATAGTATTGTGTAAAGAAAGTGCATGCATACGGTTTGGGGTCATCCTGGGGGCACGCCGAGGGAGATTCGAGAAGACTCTAGCAGAAGAAGAGGGCATGCGCTGAAGAAGACACGCCTGTTCATTAACATGTATTAGCAGACACGCCTATTCATGAATATGTATTAGCGAACAGGATCACGCTGAGGAAGATTCGAGAAGATCCTAGAAGGAGAAGAGGGCATGCGCCAAAGAAGACACGCCTGTTCATGAATATGTATTAACGGACAGGATATAAACCAGGAACAGGAGCTGTACCGCGTGCGTCTTGGTGGAGCGGAGACTCCCGGCGCACCCAGCGCTGTTTGCTTGCCTCTATTCGCTTAATAAATTGTACATTTGAATTGGAATCCTGTTTGGGACTAAATCATTTATAACACAGATAATTAATCAGACTGAAATTAGCGGTATCATTAGAGGAACATGGAAAGCTTTTAGGGCAAAGCACTCTATAACTACAAATCCCTTGGTGAGATATAATAAAGGTTATCATAGCTTTGTACGGGCGCTTTTCCCATCACGAGGAGTAGTACAGCTATGTGAAATATGTTCATCTGATTCGTGTGATGAAGTGTAACCTTCTGTCCTACGTATCCTTGTATGACCGCAAGCCTAAGTCTAGCAGAGTGGTTAATGTATATAATGTAATACATTGTAAACTTCAATTGGAATCCTGTTTGGGACTCAGACGTTTATCTCAGCTAGAAAAAGCAATAGTTAGCTTGTCGGCAGAAATGGAAATTATCGCCAATTATCGTATACATACGGAGGGGTTAACAGATGGAATTTTGGCCTGTGAGAAAACTGCAGTTAGAATATCAGAAAATGGATGGCTGGGTAAGAAACAGATACTATGCTGGGTGAGAGAAAACAGCCCAAGAGATAAGAAAGTTGATCAAGGTTAGGGGAGGATGGGGAAGGCATGCAGTAACGGAGGAATATAAAGCACAATTCACAATTTTGTTTGCCTTGTAACATTCTGCTATTGGCTTGAGCATGGTTGATATGTGACTGCTGGATTACGGTAATATGCCGCGTGAACAAAGCCTACGAACCAACAGACAGGGTGGCTGGGGCACGTGCAGCACGTCTGGCCAGCGGGCGCGTATGCCATAGGCTCTCTGTGTTGAAAGGTGGCAACCAAGGCGTGTTCTGACACTCGCTGGCCACGTGTGTCGAAACTCGTTCCTCTGCAAATGTATAAATACCGGGATTTCCCAAAGGGCAGTGGGCCGGTGTACGGCAAGGCCACCGTTGCCTCCGTGGGGACGCCCATGTAAAGCTGGCACCTACCGACTGCTGGGCTGAGTTCGTGGTGCAGGACGATAGAAGAATGTACAGATGGTCCATCTTCCTCACAGTCCTCGGGTTGCGAATGAACCATCAGGTTTTGTTTATAGATAAACAAAAAGGGGGTGATATTGGGATCACCCTGCATGGCTCGACCTTAAGGAGAAGGAGCTGTGGCATTGAGAAGCTGGTAAACAGCCGGACACCTGCAGGGCTCAACCTTGAAGAGAAGGAGCTGTGGTAAACAACTAAGAAGAAGCAAAGGAGCGCGTGGACATACAGAGGCGACCAATCCTGCCTCTGTGAGAGTCGCGTGGACTTAAAGCAATAGCCAACCGGGTAGCACTTTTAGGTGCGTGAACGCGCTGTATTTGTATAAAAAGCACGCTACGCTAACAATAAAGGTCTTTGGCCTGAAGCCCTGCCACAGTCCGTGCCCTATTACTCCACACTCCTGAGCAATTTTTTCTCCAGGCTTAACGGTCCCAGACCTCTCAGCCTTCCGTCCTATGGAAGATGCTGCGGTCCCTTAAATCAGCTTTGTGGCCCTTTGATAGCCTTGCTTTTGCAGGTCAACAACTTTCTTGCACTGGGGAGCCCAGCACTGGACACAGCACTCCAGATGTGGCCCACCGGTGCTCAGTGGAGGAGAAGGTTAACTTCCCTCCATCTGCCGGCAATGCTTTTCCTAATGCAGCCCAGGAGGCTGCTGGCCTTTGCTGCGAGGCTGCCTGGCTGGCTCATGCTCAGCTGCTTGCCCTCCAGGACCCTAAGGTACTTCTCTGCAGAGCTGCTATCTAGCCAGTCAGCCCCCAGCATGATGTCCACAGTGTGGCTGGATGACAGGCTGTCCTCCCCCGGGGACTTTCTCAGCAGCAGCTTGTCCTTCTTGGAGATCGGCTTCACCTCTGTCACAGGCCCCACTCATTGCTGCAAGTGTCACCTGGGACAACAAACCCCTCTCCTGCCAGGGCTGCACAGCCCAAGGCCGTTTTCTGTCTGGTCTTGGGGACTGCAGCTTTTGCTCTCGTTGTGAGAACCTCCTTCATCATTATGTTGCCTCCTGCCATCCACTCCAGCACACATCGGCTGTGAAGCCTTTCCACACAAAGAGGGCCAATCTTTTGGTATCAGGTGTCCATGTGACAAATCTGCCCTTGGCCCTGGTGCCACATCTGAGGTGCTACAGGCCTAATGTGCACCAAAGCCCACAGCCTGGAGCACAGACAGCAGGAGGACAACATGCCATCGCAAAGCTGTGACGTTAGGGGAGCAAGAGTCAAGATGGAAAAGGACAGCTCCCACAGCTTTTGTGACTGACGGAGATACAACATCTTTAGGCGAGACTAACAGGGAAGGCGAGAAGTGGAGGATGCCCTGCTTGCTACCAGAGCAGGTCAGATGTGTGGATGTTCTCTATGGGACATGCAACAGGTTAGGCGGGATCTTGTGTGTGGGTCAGCTTCTAACTGTGCCACCCAGTCTGAGGCTCACCTGGACCTTGTACTCCCAAAAGAGGAAAAGTTGGTCAGGGGTGGGAAGACCAGTTTCAGCCTTGGTTGTAGTCAGCATGAAACTGTGGTCTCCCAGATCTGCACAGAAGCGGGGAAGGAGAGTAGCCGAGCACAGACCCTGCACATGCGGGAATGAGAACTTGGCCTACTGAGGGCACTGGCAGGTGGGATCCCATGGGGGCAGTGTCAGGGCCCTGAGAGCATCCACAGGCCTTCAGGACCCTAATCAGCCTCACCTGGGGCCTCCATCCACACCTCTGTCCATGGGCCCAGGAGACCATTGAAGACCAGGCCTGAGTTTCAGCCCCAGCTTGATCGATGCTCTAGGTGTACTGGTCTCCAGACATAGCCTTGCCTGTCCATCGACCTTGTTCACTTGTACGTGAAGAGTCACTTCCCAGCTTGATTCTTTATGGGGTGTACAATGGATGACACTGTGGCCCTCCAAGTGCCAGAGCCCAGGTGAGTCACAGAGGCCTAGGGCCTTTCTCCTTCCTTTCTTCCCATCACTTGATCAGCTTTTGGGAGGAGAGGAAGGAAAAGCAGATGAGGTTTCTGGGTGCCAATGACTGAAAGGATGGAGCAGAGCCATCACATGTGAAATGATCTAAAGCCTAGGCTAGTTCAAAACTGTTATCTTCTGTTCCTATATCTGAGGCCTTCTATCTTCAGGAAGAACCTGGAAGCTCCGAGATCCCTCCATCTTGCCCTCTTTTAGCAATTCAGTTGACCGTACCCAAGTCAGAGGCTTTCCTTCAGTTCTGTTTACAGTGTAAAGCACCCCATGGTCTGGAGATATGGCAGGATAGTTGCATAAGGATCCCACTCCTTTGGACAAGAAGATGGATGTTCCCGGGAGGATGGATGTTCTCAGGGGGCATGACGTACCAATAGCTGTGTTCAGGGAGCTGGTCAAAGGCCTTGTCTCCATTTCTGTAACGGCGGCACAGATGCCTGGTTCATGTGTAAACTCTTTCTCCGGATTCTGGCATTTAGCGAGCAAGCTGGTCTGACCTCAGAGCTGGCCCTGCTTGGAGCCAGTGCAACTCTAGAGACCTCCTGACCCTCCTTCCACCCTGAATTGTCCTGTGATGTAGAGACCCTCTCCTCCAGCTTAGTCTCTTCTCATATGACATGTGGCAAGGCACAGGCCTGTTGGGAAAGAGACTGCTGCGAGGGGGTCTCTAGTCCAGCCTCCAGGCTGGCCGTGACTTTGCGGCGCTGAAACTTGAAGAGCTCCAAAGGTGGAGATCATGGCAACGCTCCTCCTAGTCCATTTTATTTTTCCTGAGGTTCAGCCTAAAGCTCCCAAGAGGCAGCTTGTGGCTGTTCCTTCTGTCGTATCAATGGTGACTGCAGAAAACAGGTTGGCTCCGTTATCCCTCCAGGCAGGTGCAGGCTCTTGCTAGGTAAACCCGTGCCTCCACTTCAGCAGGCTACAGACACCCAGCTCCCTCAGACTCTCCCCACAGCTCATCCTTTAGGCCCTTCACTTCAAGTTGGCAGACCTCCTCCAGACACTCCACTCTCCTTTCGAAATGTGAGAACCACTGACTCATATGGCATTGTCACAGTTCCCTTAGTCAGTCAGGTCCCTGTCCATGCTGCTGCATGGAGTTGTTTCTGAGCTTTTCCTTCAAAACCTTGAGGTTTCTGCTGGCCAAATCCCAGGTGTGCCAAGGTCCCTCTGGACTGAACCTCCAACAGTCCAGCTTTTAAAGTATGCGTGCCAACGGCCATCCTGAGTCGTGGTGCCTCTAACAAGATCAGAACTTAAGTAGCTGCAGGACACTACAGAGAAGAAAAGAGTACTAGCGTTAAGTTGAGTTGCAATGCGAGGTAGAAAGCACCACAGTAACCACCTCAGAGACACCAAAGGAAGGTTCAAAGTGAGCAAATGCAGGGCCACTGGATAAACAGTGAAAAGTCCTTGGCTTTTTGCATGGGTGGGGATAAGGATGGTTAAAGAGCAGGACTTGAGAGGTGGGAAAAGAATGAAAAGGGAATGAACGGTGAAGCAAAGGAAATAACCAGGGCTGTTTGGGGATACCTGTGAAGCAGTCCTGCATCTGAGCAACACTGCCTGGAGGAGGAGAAGACAACTTCAGCTGATCTGACTATGCCAGCATCTGACTTACTTCCATGGTCACGGGGAACCTGACAGCTTTCCCTACTGTCATCAAGGGCACACCTAGAGAGGAAGGAACCACAGCATCATTTAGTTTTCCACTCTCCTGAATGGGACCTCAGTAGGTCTCCAGTCCAACCTCATGCTCACAGCAGAATCGGCTACGGAGTCAGACCACTTTGCTCAAGGCTTTGCCACATGGGGGCTGGAAAATGTCCAAGGACAAAGACAGGAAAACATCTCTGGGAAACCTGCTTCAATGTTTGGATGCCCTTATGGAGAAAAAGATTGTCCCTATCTCCAGCCTCAACATTCCTTATTTCAACATTTGACTATCGTCTATTATCGTCCTGCCAAGCACCACGGTGACAAGACTGGCTCCATCTTCCTGAAAACCTCCCTGCAGGGACTGGCTGGCTGCTATGAGGTTCCCCAGACCTTCCCTTTCCCAGGCCGAAGGCAGCCCTTTCCCTCAGTTTCTGCTCCCCAGGCAAGTGCTGCAGCCCCTGCGCATCTTGGCAGCCTCCCACTGAAGTCACTCCCAGTTGTCAACGTCTTCCTTGATGTGGTGGATTGACTCTGGCCAATAGCCCGGCAGCCACGCAGCCGCTCACTCTTTCCCCCCCTTCCCCACTGGGACAGGAGAGAGAACAGGAAGAAATAAAGCACGGAAAGTTGTGGGTCAAGATAAAGACAGCTTAGCAGGTGAAAGAAAGAGATTTTTTAAAAATCAACAAGCAATAATAATAACAAGCAACGCAAAGGCAACCACTCACCACCTCCCACAAGCAAAAATGATGCCCAGCCAGTCTCCACACAGAAGACTTTTGAATGAAAAAACATTAATGGAGAAGCCGCTGCCTGAGCATTCACACACCAATCAAGGAGTTGCACACACACCACCCGAGACTTTAACTGCTGGGTCTGGAGTCCCTTTGCAGCAGGAGACTCCAGTGAGCCGACGTGTGCGCCTTTCGACTCTACACACACACACACACACACACACACACAGAGTCTCTCTTGGGTGCTTTCTCTTCCCTCAGGCTCAACCCTAGGTTTCCTGAAGCAGAATCTCTGACATGACGTATACCAGTTGAATTTATTAAGCGGTACAGTGGTGAAGAACAGCTTGAGCTGAGTGCCTCTGGAGACGGACCCCGAACCAGAGACTCTCTGGACAATTATACCCTTACAGTCTAAGCTCCCCTCCCCTTGTGAGACGGTTTAGTCCAGTTGGAGTATTTGGGTCTGGGGTCTCCTTTTTCCTCATTGGATCCTTTCACTGTCTCCAAGCAGGCCGTTCTTTTTCGTTTCTCGATGAGGCAACCTCTGCTGATGGATGTGGCTATCTTATCTTTCTAATTTACACCAGTTTCAGGGCCTTCCCTCACGCGACTAAGTAAGAGTTCAGTAGAACTTCATCAGTAGCTAGGTGAAAGTTCACCGCTCATGAAGGTCTAAGGCCTTTTACTAATGCTATGCAATGGATTGCATGTGAACTAGGAAGTGATTCCTGTAACAAAAAAATTCTAGTTCCTTCTTCCTCTGTCCCAGCTTTTATTGCTCAGCACAACGTCGTACGTTAGAGAATATCCCTTTGGTCAGTTGGGGTCAGCTGTTCTTGCCCATCTGCAGCCCACTCACTGGGAGGGAGCAGAGGCGGCCTTGACACTGTGCAAACACTGCTCAGCAATAGCCAGAACACTGGTGTGTTATCAACACTGTTTAAGGCACAAATGCAAAACATAGCACCACACAGGCTGCTATGAAGGAAGGTAACCCCATCCCAGCCAGATCAGTACACCTGAACTGGGGCCCTAAAACTGGATATAATTTGTTACAGGTGGTCTAACAAGCAATGAGCATGGGGAGACAACCACTTCCCTCACTCTTTTGGCGAGGCTCCTCTTTATACACTTCAGGACACTGCTGGCTGCCTTTGCTGCCAGGCCACACTGGATCAAGTGGTTAATGTCTTTTGTAGTTAATAATTCTAATCTTTCATATATTTTCACCTGTGCTGATACAATGACCATTTCTGAAGTAATGTTTTCAGCAGACTGTCTAGACAAAGGCCCTTTCCATTGTTCTCCTTCCCTTACTCTTTGTTCATTCAGATACTTCCCACCCACACTGCTGCTTTGAGCTTCAGGGACTAAAAGCCTGCCTGTCTTTCAGTAGTATAACGGTATCTTTAGCCAACTCTTTTAATTGTATCTACCTTTATCTATCTATCTATCTAAAACATTTCTCGTAAGATCATCCCTTGTAGAAAGGCGACCTCATTAGAGGCAGCTTGTACTTAGTATATGGTTGAGGAGTGTTTTATTGCTTAAGACACTTGATCGTGCTTTACTTTGCTTTGCTTGCAAATGGGAAACATCCTTCTGTGCCTGTGTGCAGCCAGTCCTCTAAGGAAAGTGGGTGGGAGATGGTGCAATGGAGCTCTAACATTCAGCTCCCAGAGTTCAGAGAAGTCTGATGAAGGGAAAGTGATGTAAATCCCAGGTGGCCAACGACAGGTGGGGAGTCTGGGGAGGTGAGGAGCAAGGTTGTCCACCCAGTGTCAGATCTCAAGGGACTGCTTTTCCTACCTGTCCAGACCTCCTCAGGAGACGCTCCTGACACTCAGGATCCATATCAGTTGGATAATGCTTCTATCACTTCTTTAAACTGAAATTAACAAAATACCGCCTTTAAAATTAAAAATAACTTTATTAGGTGCACTTTGAAATCTTCCTTCTTAACCACGCTATGAAACAACTCAGATTAGCTATACGAGTCTTGCAGACGTGGAGAACGTTACAGGAAGAGGCATGACTTGTTAGGGCTTTCTGTGTTTTAAGGAGCCCCATGGTGTATTTGGGGCTCAGTCCGTGAACCTCAGATACTGGGAGAAGACTGAACAAACCTCTCAAGAAGTCAAAGCCAGAAGCAAACCCCAAAATACCTTGAAGCATTAATGGGACTTAATGAGACCCATTACTGCCAAAGGCTCCTCATTGACTCATTAGAGCAGATACTTGGAGACGGTGACTGCAGGTAGGCAAGGGCACTGCACAGGTGGCTGTAATGCTGAGAAAACCCTTGGTTCGTTTTATGAAGCAGGCAAGGCCAAACCCTGAGCCCAGGTCCTGGGAAGGCAGTTTCTGAGAAGAGAAGAATAAAGTTTTGTCTCACTGGCCCTGGTGGTAGAGACAGCTGCTATAGTCAAGACGACAAAGACCTCAGTCCTTTTGGACCTCTCGGTCTTGCTAGAACCCTTGGCCATCTCTATGCAGGCTGCCCTACACTGTCCCATGCCTCACCTCTTTCCCTTCAGCTTGCTGACAGCCATCTTGCTTTCCCACCTAGCTCTCACCCTGGCATTTCTATGCCTTCACTGATGGCTCTCCACCCTCACCAGCTGCTCCTTGAAACACAAAGCCATGGGATAATCCAGACTCCCTCTGGGTGATCTCTTGCAGCACAAGACTACCCTCTCAGTGAGGATTATTTTTTCTCACATCCAGACAGAACCTTCCCAGCTGTAATTTGTGGAGGTTTCTTGCTCTTCCCGCTACTAAGAAAAGCTCCATTGTCCCTGAAACTGTGAGGAATGAGCGATTCGTGTAAAGAAAATCTAGTGAATATAAGCTTGAAGCAAATGTCATTTATATTGAAATAAAGGAATATATGTAGGGCATGACCATAAGCAGGGGAGTGGTAGTCTTTATGTAACTTCCTGATAAGTATAGTTTGGGTAACTCCCTTGATATGTGTAACTTATGTAGCCTCCTGATATGTAAGTTAGTTCCTGATATACTAGTGCAAACCAGTGTTGTAAATAACCGCAGAAATGTCAAGAAAATGTATAGCCAAATAAAGTAGCATAATATAAGTAGAATAACGGAGCGCCTGCACAAACAGAGAGGTCATGTAGAGTGCACTGACGAAGAGGAGCATCTTCCTCCCAACGACCACCGGACGACCACCTAGAAAAAGATGAAGCATGCGCAGACCGGGGAAGTGGTGACGTACTTAAAGAAAGAGTCATCTTCCAAGAAAAAGGCGGAGAAAGGCAAGAAACGAAGCCTAGAGAAGTATAAAGGAAGGAATTGTAAGAAGTGAAGGTGTGCGTCTTGGTGGAGCGGAGACTCCCGACGCACCCAGCGCTGTTTGCTTGCCTCTATTTGTTTAATAAATTGCAAACTTAAATTGGAATCCTGTTTGGGACTAAATCATTTATCACAACTGGGGACTCGTCCGGGATGGTCTTGGTTCCTGAATACTGACTTGATCTAGGAGCGGCGCCCCACCATTTGGTGGCTCCTGATCGGGTCGGGTCGGGACTAACACCATCCTGAACCCAAATAGGGGCAAGCAAAGAATTTGATTTTTTATGAGCTCCCTTGCCGGCTGCAGCAGTTTATTTTGCCCGTAATTCTGCGCGCGAAGATCCGAACGAAGACGACGGGGTTGTAAGTATTTAAGGTGTATACCGTTCGGTTGGGTGGGATTCGGTTGCCTGTGTGTGTAAGAGTGTGACTGAGACGGAACCTCGTTCCGAAGCGATTGTGGAGGTCTTCTAACCGCGGTTCCAATCTCCCGCGAGGGACTTGGCCGGTGAAGGACCGAAGCGATTTTTATAGGATCCATAGGTGAGTGAGAAGTTTGAAACCCCCTGCAAGACACTCTGCTTGGTAACCAAGGGCTGTAGGAATTGCCACAGTAAAAATTCCTAGATGGGTCAGACGAAATCGAGAATCCAGGACCAGAAGAAAGGGAGCGAATTACTAAAAATACCTCCGGAGATTCCATTAGGAATAATGTTAAAACATTGGAATAATAAGGGCCCTGGAAAAGGGAAGACAAAAGAGAAATTAGTTAAATATTGTATGGTAAAATGGCCAAAGAACCCCTTGAGACCCCACGTTTTTTTTGGCCTTTATTTGGGTCATTTGAGGATTGGGTTTGTCAGGCGCTAAACCTGTATGTAAATTCTAAGGAACCGTTTTGCCAAGAGGAGAGCGAGTATGCTAGTTTATGGATAAAGGCCTGTGTGGGCATTTTTCATCTTAAAACAGGAGTAGGGAAAAATAAGACCGTAGGGGAGCAACACATGGAAAAGGAAAAGAAGGATTGGGACCCCCTAGATCACTTACCTCCCCCGTATAATCCAGCTACCCGTCAAATACCGTCACCAAATTTGATGACTTCCCCTACGGCCCCAGGGTCGAATTCAACTCTAAGGGGAGGATCCCAAACTGAGCACCCAGAGCGTCTTTGTATCCTTTACGGGAAGTACCTCTGGGTGGAGATAGAGGATTGGCAAGAGAGAGGGTTGGAAGAATTACTAAGAGAAGCTCAAAAGGTTTATGTCAGGAGGGACGAAGAAAAACAAGAAGCAGAGGCAAGAATTTTTGTAGCAGCAGTGAGGGAAAGTCAGAGGAGTAAGACTCAGCTGGGAGAGAAAAAAAGATAAGAGACCAGAACAGCCACCCCAGGGACAATCTCATCAAGACAGACCCACAACTCCCATCTGTTACTATTGTAACAAAAAGGGACGTGTTCAGAAAAACTGCCGTAAACGGGAATGGGATGAGAAAATGTTCAAAGAGGATTAGGGGTGTTAGGGGCTGTATCTTCTGGGAACCTCAACATCAACAGAGCCCTTGATAAAACTATTAGTAGGTCCCCAAAAAGAAGGATTTTTATTTTTAGTAGATACTGGAGCTGAAAGGTCAACGATTCAGAAACTCCCAAAAGGGGTAGGAAAAGGAAAAGCCCAGATGTCAGTAACAGGTGCAAAAGGAGAACCCTTCAAAGTCCCCATCTTAGAAGAAGTAGAGATTGAGACAGAGACAAAAATTTGTTTAAATGATTTACTTTTATTACCAGAAGCAGAATATAACCTATTAGGGAGGGACTTGATTTTAAAACTAAACCTAACTATTCAGAACCAAGGAGATCGGTTATATATTAACTTATGTACCTTAACCCAACTTGATGAGGAAAAAATTGACCCCCAAGTATGGTATAAGGAAGGAGATGTTGGGAGATTAGATATGGAACCCATCAAGGTACAAATAACAGACCCTCATAAGCCAATTAGAATTAAACAATATCCTATATCTATAGAAGGCCGGAGAGGTCTAAAACCTATTGTGGATAAATTACTAAAAAATGGGACTTTGGAACCATGTATGTCACCCCACAATACCCCGATACTCCCTGTAAAGAAATCAGATGGTACATATAGGATGGTACAGGATTTGAGAGCCGTGAATCGGCGAACAATCACCAAATTCCCTGTCGTGGCAAATCCTTATACTTTATTGAGTCACCTGTCTCCTAAACATATTTGGTATAGTGTAATAGATTTGAAAGATGCCTTTTGGGCCTGTCTTTTGGATAAGGGGTTCAGAGATTATTTTACCTTTGAATGGGAAGACCCCGAAACAGGACGAAAAACAACAATTAAGGTGGACTGTGCTACCACAAGGGTTTACGGAGTCACCAAATTTGTTTGGACAGACCTTAAAGAAAATCTTACAAGGTTTTACAGTACACGAGGAGGGAAAAATTATTACAATATGTGAATGATTTACTGGTAGCAGGAGAAACTGAAGAGGAGACCCGAAAAGCCACCATTAGATTGTTAAATTTTTTAGAGAAAAAGGGATTAAAAGTGTCCTGCTCGAAATTACAATTTATAGAGCAAGAAGTAAAATATTTGGGACATTGGTTAAGCAAAGGAAAAAAAAAGAAATCAGATCCTGACCGGGTTTCTGGTATTTTAATCCTAAGACCTCCACAGACTAAAAAGGGAATGGAAAAAAAAAACAACAAACAAACAAAAAAAACCAAAAAACCCACACACACTGGTGGGATATTTATCCAAATTGTTAGATTCGGTGAGCAGGGGGTGGCCAGCATGTCTCCAAGCCCTAGTTGCTATGGCATTATTGATAGAGGAAGCTAGGAAAATTACCTTTAGTGTACCTCTAAAGGTATATACGCCACATAATGTTAGGAATGTCCTCCAACAGAGGACAGAGAAATGGTTGACAGATAGTAGACTTTTGAAATATGAAAGCATCTTGATAGATTCACCTAATTTGGAATTAGGAGTCACCTCTGCCCAGAGCCCCGCTCAGTTCCGGTTTGGGGAACCCTCAGAAGCAGTAGTGCTATAACACAATTGTTTAGAAGTTATAGAATCCCAGACAAAAGTAAGGCTCAATCTTAGAGATATTGAATTAGAGGGAGGAGAAAAATTGTTTGTAGATGGATCCTCCCAAGTAATAGAAAGGAAGAGAAAATCAGGATATGCAAAAATTGACAAGGACTTAGAACTTGTGGAATCAGGACCTCTGAGTCCATCATGGTCAGCTCAGGCTTGTGAGCTTTATGCCTTATGTAGGGCCCTGGAATTATTAAAAGAAAGAAGAGGGACCATATTCACAGATTCCAAATATGCATATGGAGTAGTCCATACTTTTGGAAAAATTTGGGAGGAAAGAGGCTTGATTAACACTCAAGGAAAGAACTTAATACATCAGGAGTTGATAGTAAAATTTTAAAAGTGTTAAGAGAACCAAAGGAAATAGCCGTGGTGCATGAGAGGGGACACCAAAAGGGATTAGATTATCGAATTAGAGGAAATAATTTAGCAGATAAGGAGGCTCAGGAAGCAGCCTTGAGGATTGAAACTGTTAAAATTAATCATACACAAACAAGGGAGGACACTAGTGGAAGAGGATAAGAGGAAAAGGAGAAAAAGTTTACGCTGGAGGAACAAGCAAAATTAGAGAAAATAGGAGCTAGAGTGGAACAAGGGAAATGGACATTACCTGATGAGCGAGAGATGTTGCCAAAAGCTTACGCTAGGCAGGTATTAGAACGCTTACACGCGCAAACACATTGGGGTACAAAAGTGTTAAGTGATCATTTCCTTAAACAGTTTGGCTGTATTGGAATTTTTTGAAATAGCAAGGCAAATTACACAAGGGTGTTTAACTTGTCAAAGGGCAAATAAGGCCGTGTTTCAACAAGTGGCCATGGGAGGAAGAAAACTAGCTTATAGACCGTTTGAAAGGATTCAAGTCGACTTTACCAAATTACCAAGAATAGGAAGATTGAAATATTTGTTAGTTATAGTAGACCATTTAACACGATGGGTCGAAGCCTATCCTGTAGCAAGAGCGACAGCTCAGACGGTGATAAAATTTTACTAGAACACCTAATCCCCAGGTATGGGATAATACAATATATTGATTCTGATCAAGGCACTCGCTTTACTTCTAAAATTATAAAATCCTTGTGCCAATCATTAGGTATTAAATGGGAATATCATACCCCATGGCATCCTCAAAGTTTGGGAGTAATAGAAAGAATAAACCAAACAATAAAGCAAGAGCTAGCGAAGCTAATGGTTGAAACACAGATGCCATGGACTAAATGTTTACCGCTAGCCCTTCTTAACGTAAGGATCAAACCGCACAGTGAGACTGGATTATCGCCATATTAGGTTTTATACGGCATGCCCTATCTCCGAGGGAAACAATGTAGTGGAAGATTATAATATTCGGAAATATGTTATCATTTTAGGAGAAAGGTTGAAAGAACTAAGAGATATAGGAATAATGGCACAAACCCTACCTTTGGGGTTTGCAATCCATCAATTCAAACCAGGGGATAAGGTACTGATCAAAACTTGGAAGAAAGAAACTTTAGTTCCTTCATGGGAAGGACCCTTTGTTGTATTGTTAACTACAGATACTGCCATCCGGACTGCGGAAAAGGGGTGGACACACGCAACTCGAGTAAAAGGACCCATGAAAGACTGGAAAGTTATTTTACAACCTGGAACCACAAAAATAACATTAAAAAGGGAATGAACGTATGAGAAATGATCACGAATTAAAGACTATAGCATTAAGCAATTATCGGGCAGGACTAAGTTTATGTCCACTCTGTAAACCATGTTGTATGATTATTGAGGGTTAGGTGTAACCTGTGTAACAAATATATCATTTCCCACAGAGGCTAACAGGGACGTTTTCAAATTCAAAGCTGAAGTTTCCTCTGCATTCAGTGTGGACAGACTACTCCTATAGGAGATTTCTGGTGGGTAAGATTTATTACTGTCATCGAAATAAAGAAGTCCGCTTGAGAAGGGGGAGAGGGCAAGACCGGGTGGGGATTCTCAGTCGCGACCAAGTAAGGCCAGTCAAGGACGAGCACCCCTTGTAGCTGATGCCTCCGACCATGAGATCCCTTACCGGACCTCTCCTGATTTTACTCGGACTCACCAACCTGGTGACAGGTAATCAAAATTGCACCGAGTGCATAAGAACCGCCCAGCACGGACGAGTAAGTAATAAAACATTAATGTACCACACCTATTACGAGTGCAAAGGGAAACAGAACGGGAGTTGTATATACAATGGAACACAATATAAGAAATGCTCGGTGGAAAATGATACTGTTTGTTACGATCCAAAGGAACTTCTTTATCAATAGTGGGTAGAAATGAAAACAAATTCGGAAGTAGGAAGATTAATTGGAATAAGTAAGGATATGGCCAATTTGAGCACATCAGTATCGGTAATTTTTGATGCATGCGATATTATAGAGGATGATCTGGATATTAATTGTGGGAGTGTAGAGTGGAGATGATACTATAGTAATCAACCAAAATATATTTGCCCAGGTGGAGGTGGACGTCAATGTCAGATAAATCCTGATTATGTACCTAGTCAAACGGTGAGATATCAGTCAGCACACCTATGTGGAAGAAGGGGATGGTCTTGTGTATGTTAGGATACTGCAAGCTGGGGATATGACAGCCAATGTGGGGATTTACAAGCTTCAATCACAAGGGTACAAACAGACAATAATTGTACAACCTGTACCTGTAATTTAGTAAATTTAACCCTTATAAATTTAGAAATTTGGAAACAGAAAAAAATAACCAAAATTGGACTTAAGATATATGGACCTGGAGAAGACCCAGGTGTAGTTATTAATATTGAAATGAAAGAAAAGAGAATCGGTGCAGCATAGACTGTTATTTAAGTCATTTTGTCATGAAATGGAAACAGGAACGAAATATGAAATTCCCACAGTGGCTAAAAATCTATTTGTAAATCTTGCTGAGAACATTGCTAAGTCACTAAATGTAACTAATTGTTATGTATGTGGTGGAACTAATCAGGAGAGAATTGGCCCTGGGAGGCCCAAGAGAGCAACATACCAGACCCTAATGTTTAGAACATATCAACTCAGGTCAGGAAACAACAATGGATATTACAAACCAGCATAATAAGAAGAAGCTGTTGGCAAAATGACGCTGGGAGTAAACCAGTCGGATATTTAGTATGTGAAGGGGGATATAACTGGAATAGTACTTACCAAAAGTAGGATAAATGGGGCACTGCCCAAGAAATAAGTAAAAATCATGCGAATTGGACCAACGGAACCACTATTGATAAAGGGTGGTCAAGTCCAGAAGGGCAATATTGGATCTGTGGAAAATTTGCATATACCCGATTACCAAAAAATTGGACCGGAGCGTGCGTGTTAGGAACTATACGGCCAAGCTTTCTCTTATTACCTATAAACCGAGGAGAACGCCTAGGGGTACTGGTATATACAGACGCATTAGAAACTCACAACCGAAGGGGAAAAAGAGAGCTACAAATAGGAAAATGGAAAGATAATGAGTGGCCACCTGAAAGAATAATAGCATATTATGACCCAGCGACATGGGCAGAAGATGGGTCCTGGGGATATAGGACCCCATTTATATGTTGAATAGAATAATCAGGTTGCAAGCTGTAGTAGAAATAATTGTAAATAAAACGGGTAATGCTCTAGGATTGGTGGCTAAACAAAATACTAAAATGCGTACAGCCCTATATCAAAATAGACTCGCACTAGACTATTTACTAGCACAGGAAGGAGGAGTCTGTGGAAAATTTAATCTCACAAATTGTTGTTTAGAGATAAATGATGAAGGAAAAGCCATCAATGAATTAGTAAGAGAAATGAAAAAAGTAGCCCATGTGCCAGTCCAAACGTGGAATGGAATAAATGTCCAAGGACTATGGACAACGTGGGAAAATTTATTCTCAGGAAACTGGGTAACAAAAATCATTATCGTTTTGTTAGGATTGTTTGGAGGTATGTTAATAATACCATGTCTAATTCCTTGTCTTTCACAAGCTGTAGCTTCTGCGATTAATGGAATGAAATTTACAGCCACTCCAATAGAACCAACACAGAGTGAGAGAAAACATGTTTTAATGTTGGTAAAACATATAGAGGAACCCGAGTTAATACCCATCAAACAAACTTTAAATAAATTTTACACAAATCACAGTGGTGAAAAAGAAAACGGGGGATTGTGAGGAATGAGCGATTCGTGTAAAGAAAATCTAGTGAATATAAGCTTGAAGCAAATGTCATTTATATTGAAATAAAGGAATATATGTAGGGCATGACCATAAACAGGGGAGTGGTAGTCTTTATGTAACTTCCTGATAAGTATAGTTTGGGTAACTCCCTTGATATGTGTAGCTTATGTAGCCTCCTGATATGTAAGTTAGTTCCTGATATACTAGTGCAAACCAGTGTTGTAAATAACCGCAGAAATGTCAAGAAAATGTATAGCCAAATAAGGTAGCATAATATAAGTAGAATAACGGAGCGCCTGCACAAACAGAGAGGTCATGTAGAGTGCACTGACGAAGAGGAGCATCTTCCTCCAAACGACCACCGGACGACCACCTAGAAAAAGATGAAGCATGCGCAGACCGGGGAAGTGGTGACGTACTTAAAGAAAGAGTCATCTTCCAAGAAAAAGGCGGAGAAAGGCAAGAAACGAAGCCTAGAGAAGTATAAAGGAAGGAACTGTAAGAAGTGAAGGTGTGCATCTTGGTGGAGCGGAGACTCCCGGCGCACCCAGCGCTGTTTGCTTGCCTCTATTTGTTTAATAAATTGCAAACTTAAATTGGAATCCTGTTTGGGACTAAATCATTTATCACAAAACCATTCTTCAAGCAGCTGCAGGCTGCAGCTACTGCAGTGCCCTGACCCTCCACTTCCCCAGGCTAAACAAGCCGTTGTTAAAAATAAATATATTAAGGTCTGCGCCCGCGATCCTGCAGACACCGCCCCCCCCCGCGACACACGCGCGCTCAGACTCACTCAGCCACCCCCCCCCGCGCGCGCGCGCTCCCCCTCCCTGCGCTGCAGCTCCGGACCCGCAGGCCGGTGGGTGCGGCCCCCCCCGGCCGGAGACTCTCCGGCGCCCCGGAGCAGCGGGGGGCAAGGGGGGCTGCAGCCGCGCGTGCCCCGCTGCCCGGCAACCGGCCCCCCCGGCGGCGGGGGAGGGAGCCTGGCGCAGAGGCTGGCTGGGGGAGGGGGGATGGCGGCGCTTTTCGGAGGTTTCTGTTTGGGTCGGTTGGGTTGGGTTTTTTTTTTTCTCTTTTCGTTTTTCACCTCCCCCGCCGTTCGCGTTCGTTGGTTTTCACCGCGCGGCGGCGGCGGCCCGCGCGCAGCGGGGCTGTTGTGCCAAACGCGGGTTCCGTCACCCGGTGCGCAGAGCGCCGGGAAACACACGGAGTCGAGACGGCGGCTTTTCTTCCGCCCCTGCGCCGAGCTGGGTGCCGGTGGTAGGCCCACAAAGCTGGCGCGCCTCGGTTAACGCAGGGAAAATATTTCTACGCTCCGAGCAACAAGTCACCGTTATTTTCTTGAGAGCTGGCGCAGGCGCCCTTGCGCCTGTTGGTTCCCGCAAGCCTCGTCTCCACGGCGACAGCGTCCTCCTTTTTTACTGCGCGTGCCCCGTGAGGAAGGGGCTTCTGTGGGTAGGGGTCTTCCCCTACCGGAGGGCAGGCTTGTGCTATGCCGAGTCGATGTTAATTAGATGTTACTTACGATAGTTCACTCAAAGGTCGGCAGTTGCGTTCCCTTTGCGGTTGCCTTGTTCCTTCCCTCAGGCTTGCGCCTCGTTGACTCCTGACAGAGCCTAAACAATACCCCCGCTTTGTGCCTCGCATACCTTCAGCAGGGTGACTGACCGACGGACTGGCCGACCGACGGACTGAGGACGAAAGGCGGGAGGGGGGCACGGGTGCGGCAGGGACGCCGCGGGGTCCTAAAGTCTCCCGCCTTCCTTCCTTCCCCGGGCCGGCAAAACTGCTGGCGGAAGGGGGAGGGGGGGTGTCTCCGTGTGTGCGTGTGGCCGCGGGCGAGGGGTTCGTGCCGGGGCCGGTTTGGGAGCGTGTGTGGCGGGTGTGCACGCAGTAAGAAACGAAAAAGTCTGGTAACGCTGTGGACAACGCCGCCTTCTCTGCTACAGCCTGCGCTGTGGCCCGCCTCGGTGTCCGCCTGCGGGCGATGTGCTCGGCTCGGCTCCCGGTTGAAGCCGTCCCTGGGAAAGCAGCAGCCCCGTGCCTCGGCCTGGGCAGAGACCTGCGTCCCCGAGGCCGGGCTCCGGCTGCCGGAGAGGTGGGCCGCGCCTCTCGCTAGCGGCCGTCGGCGTGTCCGTCGCCAGCGGGATGCGTTCCAGTGGTGAGCAGCGCCCAGAGGACAGGCCCAGCAGCCTCAGGCAAAGCGGGGTCGCTGCTTTGCTGATGGTGGTGTCCGAAAAGGCGGTTTCGTTTCCCGGCGTGCGATAGGCCAGTCTCACACACCGAGACGAGATACCGGTTTATTCCAGACCTGCGCAGAGCTGGGTGCTGGGTGGTAGGCCCACAAAGCTGGCACCCCGCGGTTAACACCCGGAAAATATTTGTAGGTTTCTAGCAACACTTACCAGTATTCTTAAACATACCTCAGCTGCCACCACGTTTACACATAAGCAGATTAACTTCTGGCGGCCTTGTAGCAATGGGGCTCGCTGCGGTGGGGTGGGGAGGGCGGGCGGCTGGGGCTGGGCACCGCCGCCTCTGCCTGGTCCCCGGTCCCCGGTCCCCGGTGGTGAGAGAGAAGAGTAAGAAAAGGTTAGGGGGAGGGAGGCTAGATAAATAAATAGCTAAAAAAATGACAATCAAAAAGAAACGGGGTGTGTGCAGGGTGCGTGTGGGTGTCTTGACACAGAACTCTCCGGGGTGAGGGCAGGCGGGCGGTTTGGGAGGAGGGAGTGGGGAGAGCAGGTTTAGGACAAATGCTGATCTGGCACTCTCTGCTAATTCTTGATGGATTAACATACACCGACCTATGGTTAATGAATGTAATAAATAATTCATTAACCGGTAATTAATATACGAAGTAATGATTAGCGATAGAGCAATACAGATTAATATTTACTGGAATTAACATCCAGTGGATTAAGATCACGTTAATAAGGAACTACTTTACTGATAACAAGTTCTAGGTGAGGAACAGAGCCGTCGTGTAGCACGTGTAATTAATGATAATTAATAATGATGAATTGATAGTAGATAATTACAACAGTAAATCAGAGTGATGATAAAGAAAAAAAAATACATGATAAGTAACTGGAGGACAGTAGTGTTAATGCAGTACCACAAAATACTAATAAATAAAATAATCGATCTTAATAGGTAACGACTGTTATTAATAAGTAATTATTAATGATTGATTTAGACTAATTTGATTAATAAAAACTTAATCAGTTCATTAATTTTTTATTCATTTATTTGTTGTAGACCGATAGATACTATATAACTCAAATAGCATCGATCAATAGGAATGAAAAGTTAATAAGAATTTCAGTTATTAATAATGGTCAGCTTACTCACGTTTGATGGAGGTCTTTGTGGCCTTGCCGTAGAACATCAGGCTGCAAGGCTTTCGCCTCATCCCAGACATCACTCAACAATAGTCAGTTATGAGACTGTCTGACTGCAACCCATCAGGGTTGCTTTTGAAGAGGAGCGTGTTGCTCCAGTCAAACCCTGCTACTCCCTACAGACCCACAGTGGTTTCCCACATTATCCACCCTGTGACCTTAGTCACAACTCACTGAGAGGAACATTGTGTAATTTGTATTTAGGTGGGTCGAGGCATTCATCTCCTTCCTGTGTTTTCATCCTCTCTTGTTGGTTGGTAATTTATTGTTGGGATCACTCTGCACGGCTCGACCTTAAGGAGAAGGAGCTGCAGCATTGAGAAGCTGGTAAACAGCTAGATATCTGCACGGCTCGGCCTTGAGAAGAGGGAGCTGTGGCATTGGGAAGCTGGTAAACAGCTGGACATCTGCAGGGCTCGGCCTTGAGGAGAAGGAGCTGTGGTAAACAGCTAAGAAGCAGCACTGTATAAGAAAAACAGGATGGAACCCGGACCACGTAGCAGTAACCGCAAGTAGGAGGAGTATGATAATGCAATCTTTAGGGCTAAGCCAATGATTGTAAGACAAGTATGCATAAGGTAGAACTTAGTGTATAAATATGTGTAAGGTTTTGCAATAAAGTTGAAGCTTGCCTTATCACTCATATTGAGTCGACTGCTTGCCTTCCCTCACTCGTCGCAAGTGGCGCCCGAACAGGGACCCCATCCTTGTTTTTCACCGGACAGCGAGATCGGAGAAGCACTGGTAGCAGCGACCAGGGAGCAGAAGATCGGCGGACGCTGCCGCGGCGCGCCTGATCCGTGCTTGAACCCAGGATAATTAAGAAGGGGTTCGCCGTCCGAAAGAAGGCTACCCATGGGAAAAGGCTGCAAAAATAATTGACCGGATAATTAAGAAGGTCAACATAGCGCGCAATGGAAATAGAGGTAGCGTTCGAAATCTTAAAATGCTTTTTAGAAAAGCGGGGAGTAAGCCAATTAAAAGATCTGGCTGGGTTAATTACGTTAGGGAAAGCGAAAGGGTCTTTTAAAGACCCTGAAAGTATGTTTGAAGTAGACGAGTGGCGTTCTTATGGAGATTGATTGTGGGATCTAGTAATCGATGATGATAAATCAGCAAAAAAAATTAATGAAATCTTGGAGAGATGTTATTAATTGCATGAAAAGATATAAAACTGAAAAGTGAATAGCACAGGCAACAAAGACAGTATAAAATTTACGACGCTCTGGAGGTTGATCCTAGAGACATTAAAAGAACTAAAGGCAGAACGCATCACATGAAGAAGGGGCGATGGTCAGACTCCTGCCACATATGCTCTCTAAGAGAGGACTGAAATATGATGAATATACACTTAGAAGGCTTCTAATTTGGTGCCAAAAAGGGTACCCCCCCGATGCGTCCGTGGCGTTTAAGGCAGAGACGTGGGAGGAGATAGGAAAAATGTTATAGGAACATATTGGGAATGGAGATAAAACCACCGCAGAGTTAGTGACGGCATGGAAGTTGATGTTAACCACATTAAAAGCCTTAAAGGCAGAGAGAAAAGCTGCAGCTGATATGGAGGAGGCTGTTAAACCGTCTTCAACCAATCCCTTTTTAACTGAGTCAGAGGGTCCAGGACCTTCAGCGACTCTGACTGCACCTCCTGAGGTGCCAGATGCACCGAGTAAACCGGCTGCATAAATAAGTCAGAGAAACAGATCTACGATGATGTATGTGAGGGCAAGACGGGACAACGTTGCCCAGAACAATGTACTCAGTGTTCCCCTGTGTGCCCATGTGAAAGATCAATGGGGTGAGTCTCGAAAGGAGATGGGCAAGCAGCGGAGCTAGCAACAACGTGGCGATTGCTATTCGAGACTGTTTTGAAGAGCCAGGGGCTAGCAGCAGACTCTGCAACAGCTTTTGAGTTACCTACCTGGGAGAAAGCAGGGAAATTGGTGTTTGAGGCAGCCTCTAAAGAGGATCATACGGCCGCGAAAGTGTTAACAACCTGGCGATTAGTCAGAGACTCTATAAAGGGGATAAAATCAGAGCGGACGGCGGCAGCAGCTGCCGCTGCCACAGCCCCGGGAGAGAAGGGAGGCCGAGCTGGGAATGGTGAGAACGAGCAACCCCCGCCCGCCTCCCCCCCCACCCCGCCCGCCCCCCGCCCCCGCTAACGCAACCAACGGAGGTGGCGAGTCCTCCTTGGCCCCCGCCTCCTGACCCGTGCGTGCCGCAACAGGAGGGGGCTGCCTGGGATGATCCTTCCCCCAAGTCAAGATCCGACCCTGCCCAACATTGGCGAGGCATGAGACAAGAGACTTTGGCAGAGAGGGAGGGGACGGAGCGAAGTGGGTACCGACCAGGTCGGTACGGCCGGCAGTAAGACCTGAAGACCTTGTCACACGTCCCACGGACGCAGTCAACTCCGACGTACCGCCAGCTGATGCTTTCACTCTTTTGTATGCGGAATGACGGCTCGTTGACTGTCTCAGCGGCTCTCCCCGGACGTTCAAGAGCAGGAACTTCAATATGCCATATTTGTAAAACGGTGTTGTGGGTTTGTTCTATGTCGTCGTAATTATTGTCACAAATGTATCATTTCTTTTGCAGGGAATCGAAGAGTATATTTCAATTGCTTTTTTACCATTCCCTTAGCAGCTGAGGATGCAGAGAAGTTTGCCTTTATGGTACCATCGGTAAATAAAGGAGAGCTAGCAAAAAGTATCATTGGGTAGTGTTACCACAAGGAATGCAAAATTCACCTACGATGTGTCAGACATTTGTGGCATGGGCTCTAGAACCGGTGTGGAAAAAGTATCCAGATTTAATAACGTATCATTATATAGTTGATATATTAATAGCAGGGACACAATTGAATGCAGACCACATTTTACAGCACTTAGAGCACTATTTAGGAAAACGGGGTTTAAAAATAGCACCGAAAAAAATTCAAAAGAAGGAACCATGGCAATATTTGAGCTGGATTATTACCAGGGCAGTGGTCCACCCACAAAAAATAAAGATTAAGGCGAAAATAGAAAATCTTTCTGATGTCCAAAAATTAATGGGGGATATACAGTGGGTTCGCAATATTTGCGGAATTACTAATGATGATCTGAGGCCATTGATGCCGCTCCTGGAGTCTTCGGTGGAGGCTCCAGAGCGACGTCAACTGGACGAGGATCAACACCAGGCTTTGCAGAAAATTACTGAGAAGATAGCAACAACCTATGCTCACAGATGTTCACCTACTGAGAGTATCTCGCTTATGATAGTTAATTCAGGAGGGGAACGGCAATATCCACTAGGATTGACCGTACAGTTAGGAAATACAGCAAACAGTTTGAAAGTATTAGAATGGGTTTTTCTCTCCTATCAACCCAGAAAAATAGTGGTCACCAGATATGAATTATTTGCACAACTCATTATTAAGGGAAGACAAAGAATTGTAGAAATATCTGGATTAGAACCTGTAATAATTTATGTTCCTGTATCTCAAAAGTACTTAGATTGGTTGTTAGCCAGTTCTCTGGAGTTTCAGATCGCAATCTCTGATTTTTTAGAACAGGTTACAAATAGCTATCCGTCCGATAGATTATTGTCACTGTTGGCTAATCAGCAGTTTGAAGAAATGCCTATGTGATCGGAGACCCCAGTGAATGGGATGACAGCCTTTACCGACGCAGGACGCAAACCCCGTTGTTCGTGAGTCTGATAGTCACGTGTTTGATATGCCAGGTTCAGGCGTGGTTTTCCGTTCAACCAAGAAAAAATATCTGGGTTACACTAGCTAATCAAACGGGCCAAGGCCACCTTTGCTTATCTATATCCACTGCTGAGAATCTGTTTACAACATGCTTAGTTGGTCTGCCCTTAGGGGACTATGATTCGACAATGGTGGTAAAGAAGACCACCCCTGACCTAACCTTGTTTTTAAAAAATAACAAACACCTCTGCAGCTATGGATAAGTGGGACGGATGGATGACACACGGACCACAGGAGTTGTTGGAACCGCAGGAGTTGGGTATTTTAGGATGCATGACAGCCCCTACCTGTTTATATTTTAATTATACAGGACAGGACGATACCAGGTCACAGGATGTAAACCCCACGTTAGCCATTTTTCAGAATGCTACCAATTGGTGTAATTATACAACGAGCAACATCTCGCGCTCTACTATTGTCCCAATGAGACTCCCTAAAGGAATATTCTTGATTTGTGGTGATCGTGCATGGCACGGTGTTCCCTCCCGTTTGAGAGGTGGTCCTTACACATTGGGGCACCTAACATTGTTAACTCCCAACACTTCTATGATATTGAACCTTACCCCACGGCATAGAATAAGATGACAGATTTGAAAATATCAGGAAGAGTGCAATGACCAACTGGATTTTTGGACTGCGGACAAAACCATACTAACCTCTTTCCTTGCCCCTGGGGTCGCTGCTGCCCAAGGCTTAACCACTTTAAATAAATTGGGATGTTGGCTAGCGAAACAAACCAATGCTACTTCTGCAACACTCAGTGCTTTGTTAATGGAAACTGACTCAATAAGGCATGCGACATTGCAAAATAGGGCAGCTATCGACTTCCTACTTTTGGCCCAAGGGCACGGGTGTGAGGAGTTTGATGGCATGTGTTGTATGAATTTAACAGATACATCACAGTCGGTAACTCAACAATTACAAAAACTGAAGGACTTAACAGACAGGTTACAGACAAGTTCACTAAACCTCGAATCATAGCTGTCAAGTTTGGGCCTAAGTGGATGGTTACAAGACTTAATAAAAGGGGCAGTTGTTATAGTACTTGTTATCTTAATACTAATGCTTATTGTACCATGTTTATTGCATTGTCTACAAGGAATGGTTCAAAAGGTAGTAAAGAATGCTTGGCTAGCGAATAACTCCAACAAGTATCTTACACACCCAATGAATGAGCTTTGTTAGATAATCACGCTCAAAACAAAAAGGGGGAGAGGCTACCACATTACCCTAAGAACGTTTGAATAAAGCCTTATATGTGCTAAATTATTTGAGGAAGGAGAAAGGACCTTTTCAACTGCTAACCAGGGGACGAGGTTGACGGTGGTGGCTGTTTTACCCATGGTTTTACCCATGGTTTTACCCACTTTGCAGGTGCCTCGAAGTGGGTGAGGCCATGGGTGCGGCAGTCGCCATCGTCATCGTTGGACACATCATGACACTATCAGGTGTCATCGCAATCTGGATGCCACCTCAGTCAAAAGAAAAAGTAGGGGTAAATCACACTGAAATTTGCGGTATCATGAGATGAACGTGGAAAGCTTTTGAGGCAAAGTGCTCTCTAACTACAAATGCTTTGGTAAGATATAATATTGGTCTTCATACCCTTATACAAGTACCTTTTTTCTATCACTAGGAGTAGTTTATATCACTAGAAGTAGTACAGCTAGATTTGTTTTGCTTTGTAATATTCTGCTATTGACTTAAGCATAAGTTGATATGTGACTGCCGATTTATGAAAAAATGCCGTGTGAACAAAGCCTACGAACCAATAGACGGGAGGGCTGTGGCGCGTGCAGCACGTCTGGCCAGCGGGCGCATACGCCATAGGCTCCCTGTGTTAAAAGGTGACAACTGAGGTGAGTTCCGACACTCGCTGGCCACGTGTGTCGAAACTCGTTCCTCTACAAATGTGTAATACCGGGATTTCCTGAAGGGCAGTGGGCCGGTGTACGGCAAGGCCACCGTTGCCTCCGTGGGGACGCCCACGTAAAGCTGGCACCTACCGACTGCTGGGCTGAGTTCGTGGCACAGGACGATACAAGAATGTACAGAGGGTCCATCTTTCTCACAGTCCTCGGGTTGCGAATGATCCATCAGGTTTTGTTTATACAAAAACAAAAAGGGGGAGATGTTTTGATCACTCTGCACGGCTCGACCTTAAGGAGAAGGAGCTGCAGCATTGAGAAGCTGGTAAACAGCTAGATATCTGCACGGCTCGGCCTTGAGAAGAGGGAGCTGTGGCATTGGGAAGCTGGTAAACAGCTGGACATCTGCAGGGCTCGGCCTTGAGGAGAAGGAGCTGTGGTAAACAGCTAAGAAGCAGCACTGTATAAGAAAAACAGGATGGAACCCGGACCACGTAGCAGTAACCGCAAGTAGGAGGAGTATGATAATGCAATCTTTAGGGCTAAGCCAATGATTGTAAGACAAGTATGCATAAGGTAGAACTTAGTGTATAAATATGTGTAAGGTTTTGCAATAAAGTTGAAGCTTGCCTTATCACTCATATTGAGTCGACTGCTTGCCTTCCCTCGCTCGTCGCAATTTATAATAGGGGATGGTATTAAAGGGATGTATTCAGGATCATAGATGTGGATCCTCTTAACACGCATGGTTACAGCTCTAGTTATCATAGATTTCACACGTGACAATCAAATACGGACAATAACAATAACAATTATGATAAACATTAATACATACTGGGTTAGACTATGATCCCATCCACTAACTTTTAATCTGAGCCAACTGAAAATATTTTAAATCCACCTCGTTCATTGCCAGTTGCTTGGTTTCATCTTCTCATTGAGCTCATGGGTTTGGTCCACAGTTTTTTGCATTTCATCTCTAGCTTGATGCAGAGTAGCGGACACATTTGGAATTGACAGCAGGTTTTGCCAGGATAGGTGTTATTCAGCCATCCACAAACGCTGTTCTCCTTTAGTAGTACCATATTCAATGCTAATTGATTTTCTAAAGTCATCTGTGAGGCTGCTCGTGGGTACAAGCTGGGTGTTGCTTAGCCTTGCTGGCTGGCTGCATACAATTAGCTAGAGTCTCTCCTTGCCATGGTAGATTTTCTAGATATAATCAATTTTCAATTATCACAGCCGAAGAAGTCCAAAACAATCCCATTGCTAAGCTTACTCTCATCCCTGCTGTATAATAGCTTGGCCGTGACACGGAGGGCAATACATTTCTCTTTGTTCTGTACCCTCTTGGTTTCATTAATGACTACAGTGAATGACTCCTGAGTATGATTAAAAGCTATTATGGGAGATAAACTTGTGGAATTCCTAAAGTGCATTCTAACCCATCCCAATAGGGTTGACTGTAATCTGATATCTCTTCATTAGAACATACCCATACGGTCTCAAGCAGTGCAGGATACATTAGAGTGGTACTTGTGCTCTTTACTACTGGCTCATGAGTCTTGCATCCGTTTTTTATAATGTTGGGAAGGAATCCTACATTTACTAGCCATGTGTTTAGAGGATTCTATCTGACATGCTGTCTGTAAGCTAGGGATTGGAGCACTGTAATTGTGGCACAGGCATATACTTCTTAAGGCGTGATGGAGGTCTGAGGCAAACGGTATCCATAGATAATCATCCATATTGTAACAATTTATCTTGTTTATACAATTCCATAGCCTGTCTGGTTCCAATGACATGGTATAATGGGGTCTCTTCACCCATTGTTTAAAACGTCTTTTATGATCAGGGGTGGTCCATATGCAAGAAACATTACTAGATTGTGGGCCACATGCAGATCCATACTTAGAGGTGTGAAATATGTTCATCTGATTCGTGTGATGAAGTGTAATCTTCTGGACTTTTATGGATTTCTCCTGCACCATAAAAAGGGGTATTTTACAGGAGAAGGTTAAACTACTTGGCTCGTATATCAGCTCAAACCAGTTTGACCACTGACCGCATAGTATTGTGTAAAGAAAGTGCATGCATAAGGTTTGGGGTCATCCTGGGGGCACGCCGAGGAAGATTCGAGAAGACTCTAGCAGGAAAAGAGGGCATGCGCCGAAGAAGACACGCCTGTTCATGAATATGTATTAACGGACAGGTTATAAACCAGGAACAGGAGCTGAACCGCGTGCGTCTTGGTGGAGCAGAGACTCCCGGCGCACCCAGCGCTGTTTGCTTGCCTCTATTCGCTTAATAAATTGTAAATTTGAATTGGAATCGTGTTTGGGACGAAATCATTTATAACAATTGGGGGCTCGTCCGGGATGGTCTTGGTTCCTGAATTCTGACTTGATCTAGGAGGGGCGCCCCACCTTTTGGTGGCTCCTGATCGGGTCGGGTCGGGACTAACGCCATCCTGAACCTGAATAGGGGCAAGCAAAGAATTTGATTTTTTATGAGCTCCCTTGCCGGCTGCAGCAGTTTATTTTGCCCGTAATTCTGCGCGCGAAGATCCGAACGAAGACGACGGAGTCGTAAGTATTTAAGGTGTATACCGTTCGGTTGGGTAGGATTCGGTTGCCTGTGTGTGTAAGAGTGTGACTGAGACGGAACCTCGTTCCGAAGCGATTGTGGAGGTCTTCTAACCGCGGTTCCAATCTCCCGCGAGGGACTTGGCCGGTGAAGGACCGAAGTGATTCTTATAGGATTCGTGGGTGGGTGATAGGTCCTAAACCCCCTGCAAGACACTCTTACTGGTAGCCAAGGGCTGTAGGAATTGCCACAGTAAAAATTCCTAGATGGGTCAGACGAAATCGAGACCCCAGGACCACAAGAAAGGGAGCGAATTACTAGAAATACCTCCGGAGAGTCCATTAGGAATAATGATTGAAAATTGGAATGATAGGGGCCCCAGAAAAGGAAAAAGTAAATAAAAATTAGTTCAATATTGTATGGTAGAATGGCCAAAAGAACGTTTGAGACCACATGTCTTTTGGCCCGTTTTTGGATCTTTTGAAGACTGGGTCTGCCAGGCCTTAAATATAGATGTTAATTCAAAGGAACCTTTTAGTCAGGAGGAAAGTGATTATGCAGGATTATGGGACAGAACTTTACATTCTTTTCCAGCCTCAATACTTACATTAAAAACAGATGAAAAGTTTGAGGAAGAAGAAGAGGGGAAAAGTGAAAAGGAAAAAGATGATAAATGGGAGCCACTGGATAACCTACCGCCTCCATGTTCTAATAATCCATCTCCGGCGGCGGCTCCCCCTCCGGTGGCCGTAGTACCTCTCTCTGTACCACCGTTGCCCCTATCTCCACCACCAACAGCACCGGAATTAGATCGACCTCCGGCTGCATGTACGAGAAGTAGGACTGCTGTATCTGAGGGAGCTTCTCTATATCCCTTACGAGAAGTACCCCTCGGAGGCAATCAGGGAGGCATGGGGTTTGTGGCAGTCCCATTAAATACCACAGACGTGAGAAATTTCCAGAAAGAAATGGGGACCCTATTAGATGATCCCCTCGGAGTAGCTGAAAAATTGGACCAATTCCTAGGCCCCAATACTTATACCTGGGAAGAAATACAGTCCATTTTAGGGATCCTATTCACTGTTGAGGAAAGGGGAATGATTAGACAAGCTGGAATGAGAATTTGGGAAAGACAGAGTCAGGCAGGACCCCCGGGAGATCAGAAATGGCCAAATGTGGATCCCCACTGGGATCATCAACAACCCCCAGGAAGACAAAATATGAGGGATTTGAGAACGTTAATCATACAGGGAATAAGGGCAGCGGTTCCCCGAGGGCAAAACATTACTAAAGCATTTAATGAACAACAAGGGAAAGACGAATCTCCAACAGAATGGTTGGAGAGGTTGAGGAAAAACCTACCAATGTATTCTGGAATTGATCCGAATACAGTGGCTGGGACCGCACTCCTTAGAACACAATTTGTAGCTAAATCCTGGGGGGATATAAGAAGGAAATTAGAAAAATTGGAGGATTGGCAAGAAAGAGGATTAGAGGAGTTACTTAGAGAAGCCCAGAAAGTCTATGTTAGGAGGGACGAAGAAAAACAAAAAGCAAAAGCAAAAATTTTTGTAGCAGCAGTAAGGGAAAGTCAGAAAAATAAGACGACTCCTGGAGAGAAAAGGGAAAAAAGAATAGAGCAGACACCCCGGGGACAGCCTTATCGAGGAAGATTTACAATTCCCGTCTGTTACTACTGTAACAAGAGGGGACATGTTCAGAAGAACTGCCGTCAGCGGGAACAAGATGAGAAGATGTTCAAAGAAGATTAGGGGTGTCGGGGGCTCTATCTTCTGGGGACTTCAACATCAACAGAGCCCTTGATAAAATTATTGATTGGTCCCCATAAAGAGGAAGTTTTATTTTTAGTGGATACAGGGGCCGAAAAGTCAACCATTCAAAAACTTCCAAAAGGAATAGAAAAAGGGAAGAGTTACGTGTCAGTAGCAGGAGCAAAAGGAGAGCCTTTTAAAGTAAATATATTGAAAGATGTAGAAGTAGAAACAGAAAAGAAAATTTGTCTTAATGATTTACTTTTGCTCCCTGAAGCGGAATACAATTTATTAGGAAGGGATTTGATTTTGAAGTTAAACTTGAGCATTCAGAGTCAAGGGGACAAATTGCAGATTAAATTATACACTTTAACACAAGAGGATGAAGAAGCTATTAACCTCTCAGTGTGGTATAAGGAAGGGGAAACTGGAAAGACAAAATGAACCCCATAAGCGTTCAAATAATAGATCCGCACCGCCCAATTAGAATCAAGCTATACCCTATACCTATGGAGGGTCGAAAAGGATTAAAACCTGTAGTTGACAGACTTTTGGAAAAAGGAACCCTAGAACCATGTATGTCACCTCGTTACACGCCCATTCTTCCCGTAAAAAAGCCGGACGGGTCATACAGGATGGTGCAGGACTTAAGAGCTGTAAATCAGCGAACAATCACTAAATTCCCTGTGGTGGCAAATCCTTATACTTTATTGAGTCATATATCTCCCAAACATACTTGGTATAGTGTAATAGATTTGAAAGATGCTTTTTGGGCCTGTCCTCTGGATGAGGCATCCAGAGATTATTTTGCCTTTGAGTGGGAGGACCCCGAAACAGGACAAAAACAACAATTAAGATGGACTGTGTTACCACAAGGGTTTACGGAGTCACCAAATCTATTTGGACAAACTTTAGAAACAATTCTACAAGATTTCACAATACCTAAGGAGGTAAAATTATTGCAATATGTGGACGATTCATTAGTAGCAGGAGAAACTGAAGAGGGGATCCGAAAAGCCACCATTAAATTGTTAAATTTTCGAGGGGAAAAGGGATTAAAGGTGTCCCGATCAAAGCTACAGTTTGTAGAACAAGAAGTAAAATATTTAGGACATTGGCTGAGTAAGGGAAGGAAGAAGTTAGATCCTGATAGGGTATCTGGGATTCTATCCTTAAGACCCCCACAGACTAAAACGGAAATTAGGCAAATACTGGGATTAGTAGGATATTGTAGACCATGGCTTGAAAATTATAGTGATAAAGTAAAATTCTTATATGAAAAATTAACTAATAACCAACTTAAGTGGTTTATTGAAGTTGATCAGAGATTTGAGGAAGCAAAAAGGGCATTAATACAAGCACCTGTATTGAGCCTCCCAGATCTAGAAAAACCTTTCTATCTCTTTGTGAATACATCAAGCCAGACAGCATATGGAGTTCTTACTCAAGACTGGGCAGGAATCCAAAAAACCCATGGGGCATTGTTCTAAGTTACTTGATCCAGTAAGCAGAGCATGGCCTGCTTGTCTCCAAGCTTTGGTTGCTACAGCATTATTAATAGAGGAAGTTAGGAAGATTACCTTTAGTGCTCCTTTAAAAGTGTATACCCCACACAATGTCAGAAATGTTTTACAACAAGAAGCGGAAAAATGGTTAACGGACAGCCGGACCCTAAAGTATGAAGCAATACTAATAGACTCCCCTGACTTAGAACTGAGGGTGACTTCTGCTCAGAGTCCAGCACAATTTTTGTTTGGAGAACCATCAGAGGAATTACAACATAACTGTTTAGAGGTAATTGAGACCCAGACTAAGGTGAGACCAGATCTAAGAGATGCTGAGTTGTAAAATGGAGAAGCGCTGTTTATAGATGGCTCCTCCCGAGTGGTAGAAGGGAAGAGAAAATCGGGATATGCAATAATTAATAAGGACTTAGAAATTGTGGAATCAGGACCTCTGAGTCCATCATGGTCAGCTCAGGCTTGTGAGCTGTATGCCCTATGTAGGGCCCTGGAATTATTAAAAGGAAGAAGCGGGACTGTATTTACAGATTCTAAATACGCATATGGGGTGGTCCACACTTTTGGAAAAATTTGGGAAGAAAGAGGTTGGATTAATACTCACGGGAGGAATTTAATACATCAAGAATTAATAGTAAAAATTTTAAAGGCGTTAAGAGAACCAAAGGAGATAGCAGTGGTACATGTGAGGGGACACCAAAAGGGACTTTTGGTGATTACCGAACTAGAGGAAATAACTTAGCAGCTAAAGAGGCCCAGGAAGCAGCCTTGAGGACTAAAGTTGCCAAAATTAATGTCATACAAACAAAGGAGGACACCAGCAAAGAAGGACGAGAGGAAAGAGAGAAGGAGTTTACCCCAGAAGGACAAACAAAATTGAAGAAAATAGGAGCTAAATTAGAACAAGGAAAATGGGCACTGCCCGATGGGCGAGAAATGCTGCCAAAAGCCTACACCAGGCGATTATTAGAACGTTTGCATGCACAAACACATTGGGGTACAAAAGCGTTAAGTGATCATTTTCTTAAACAATTTGGTTGTATTGGAATTTTTGAAATAGCAAAGCAAATTACACAAGGTTGCTTAATTTGTCAAAAGGTAAATAAGACAGTGTTTCGACAAGCAGCCACGGGAGGGAGAAAAACAGCTTACAGACCTTTTGAGAAAGTACAAGTCCATTTCACTGAATTGCCTAAGGTAGGGAGGATAAAATATTTATTGGTAATAGTAGATCATTTAACACAGTGGGTAGAAGCGTACCCTGTAGCACGAGCTACGGCACAGATGGTGGTAAAAATTTTATTAGAACATTTGATACCTAGATATGGGATAATCCAGTACATTGATTCTGACCAGGGCACACACATTACTTCTAAAATAATAAAACTATTATGTCAATCATTAGGTATTCAGTGGGAATACCACACTCTGTGGCACCCACAAAGCTCAGGGAAGGTAGAAAGAATGAATCAAACAATAAAACAACAATTGGCTAAATTAATGATTGAGACACAAATGCCCTGGACGAAACATTTACCATTGGCACTTAACAAAAACATACAGTGAGACTGGAATATCGCCATATGAAATGTTCTATGGCATGCCTTATTTTCAAGGAATGCCTCTGGGGAACAATGTAATTGAGGATCATAGTATCCAACAAGATATAATTACCATTGGAAAAAGATTAAAAGAATGAAGAGAGATTGGGATGGTGGCCCAAACACCACCTTTAGGATTTGCAATTCATCAGTTAGAACCAGGAGATAAAATTCTGATAAAAACATGGAAAGAAGGAAACCTATCTCCCCTCTGGGAAGGACCTTTCCTTGTTTTATTCACTACAGAAACAGCTGTGAGAACTGCTGAAAAAGGATGGACACATGTGTCACGAGTGAAAGGTCCAGGGAAGGAGTGGAAGGTCACATCTGACTAAATTGCTGTGGGAATTTTATTGCGGCTACTCCTGTAATAGAAACAGGAGTGAAACATGAAATTCCCACAGTTGCTAAAAATCTACTTGTAAATCTTGCTGAAAACATTGCTAAGTCATTGAATATAACTAATTGTTACGTTTGTGGTGGAACAAATCGAGGTGAACGATGGCCATGGGAAGCTATGGAGAGCAATATAAGTAATCCCCAAGTTTGGAAAACAATGGGAAAGGGTAATAGGAAACAACAATGGGTACTCCAAACGAGTATCATCGGAAGGAGTTGTTGGCAAAAGAAGAACAGGAAAAAGGAGCTGGAACTAGAATTTGTCCTTGGTGTAGAAGGTGGTGTTTATTTGTAAGAACTGCAGGCTAACTGGCAGTTTTCTGTAGCCATAAAGCCTTGCAAATAAAGAGGATCGCCAGGCTCGGGCAAGTGCTCAGGTCTGGACAAACCACTGATCTAGCAAAGCTCTGGCCTTCACAAGCAGTGCTCAATTAATTTGGGTACTAAGAAAGCACCCCCTTAAAGGAAGGAAGAGGGCAAGACCGGAGGGGAACTGGTGTTGCGGCTTAAAAAGGGTCTGCCAAGGGCTGCAACCCCTTTGGGCTGTGACCGCCGACCACTATGGCCCTGACCGGACCTCTTCTAGTTCTACTTGGGGTGAGTTCCTTGACTCTGACTACGGCAAATAACTGTAGTCAATATTGGAACAAGTCCAGCTGGGGTTTACCCCAGAAAAATGGGAAAACTGAGGACCTTTTCTAATTGTACAGCCCGTACGTGTAATCAACAATAAAACCTAGTTTTTTCCTGTTACCCATAAATTAGGGAGAGCGACTAGGAGTCCAGGTGTATAACGAATGGCCTCCTGAGAGATAAACTTGGAATGGAATCAATCTAGGAGGATTTTGGGGAGATTTTATGGGTGGTGATTGGCTTACTAAAATCGGGATAGTTGTATTGGGGATATGTGGGGAATTGTTACTAGATTAATCTACTCGGTTATACAAGGAATGCAGATATCTGCAGTACTCAATTGGAAACGAAAACACGAATCAATACTATAAAGAAAAAGATGGGGGATTGTGAAATATGTTCATCTGATTCGTGTGATGAAGTGTAAGCTTCTGGACTTTTATGGATTTCTCCTGCACCATAAAAAGGGGTATTTTACAGGAGAAAGTTAAACTACTTGGCTGGTATATCAGCTCAAACCAGTTTGACCACTGACCGCATAGTATTGTGTAAAGAAAGTGCATGCATACGGTTTGGGGTCATCCTGGGGGCACGCCGAGGGAGATTCGAGAAGACTCTAGCAGAAGAAGAGGGCATGCGCTGAAGAAGACACGCCTGTTCATTAACATGTATTAGCAGACACGCCTATTCATGAATATGTATTAGCGAACAGGATCACGCTGAGGAAGATTCGAGAAGATCCTAGAAGGAGAAGAGGGCATGCGCCAAAGAAGACACGCCTGTTCATGAATATGTATTAACGGACAGGATATAAACCAGGAACAGGAGCTGTACCGCGTGCGTCTTGGTGGAGCGGAGACTCCCGGCGCACCCAGCGCTGTTTGCTTGCCTCTATTCGCTTAATAAATTGTACATTTGAATTGGAATCCTGTTTGGGACTAAATCATTTATAACACAGATAATTAATCAGACTGAAATTAGCGGTATCATTAGAGGAACATGGAAAGCTTTTAGGGCAAAGCACTCTATAACTACAAATCCCTTGGTGAGATATAATAAAGGTTATCATAGCTTTGTACGGGCGCTTTTCCCATCACGAGGAGTAGTACAGCTATGTGAAATATGTTCATCTGATTCGTGTGATGAAGTGTAACCTTCTGTCCTACATATCCTTGTATGACCGCAAGCCTAAGTCTAGCAGAGTGGTTAATGTATATAATGTAATACATTGTAAACTTCAATTGGAATCCTGTTTGGGACTCAGACGTTTATCTCAGCTAGAAAAAGCAATAGTTAGCTTGTCGGCAGAAATGGAAATTATCGCCAATTATCGTATACATACGGAGGGGTTAACAGATGGAATTTTGGCCTGTGAGAAAACTGCAGTTAGAATATCAGAAAATGGATGGCTGGGTAAGAAACAGATACTATGCTGGGTGAGAGAAAACAGCCCAAGAGATAAGAAAGTTGATCAAGGTTAGGGGAGGATGGGGAAGACATGCAGTAACGGAGGAATATAAAGCACAATTCACAATTTTGTTTGCCTTATAACATTCTGCTATTGGCTTGAGCATGGTTGATATGTGACTGCTGGATTACGGTAATATGCCGCGTGAACAAAGCCTACGAACCAACAGACAGGGTGGCTGGGGCACGTGCAGCACGTCTGGCCAGCGGGCGCGTATGCCATAGGCTCTCTGTGTTGAAAGGTGGCAACCAAGGCGTGTTCTGACACTCGCTGGCCACGTGTGTCGAAACTCGTTCCTCTGCAAATGTATAAATACCGGGATTTCCCAAAGGGCAGTGGGCCGGTGTACGGCAAGGCCACCGTTGCCTCCGTGGGGACGCCCACGTAAAGCTGGCACCTACCGACTGCTGGGCTGAGTTCGTGGTGCAGGACGATAGAAGAGTGTACAGATGGTTCATCTTCCTCACAGTCCTCGGGTTGCGAATGAACCATCAGGTTTTGTTTATAGATAAACAAAAAGGGGTTGATATTGGGATCACCCTGCATGGCTCGACCTTAAGGAGAAGGAGCTGTGGCATTGAGAAGCTGGTAAACAGCCGGACACCTGCAGGGCTCAACCTTGAAGAGAAGGAGCTGTGGTAAACAACTAAGAAGAAGCAAAGGAGCGCGTGGACATACAGAGGCGACCAATCCTGCCTCTGTGAGAGTCGCGTGGACTTAAAGCAATAGCCAACCGGGTAGCACTTTTAGGTGCGTGAACGGGCTGTATTTGTATAAAAAGCACGCTACGCTAACAATAAAGGTCTTTGGCCTGAAGCCCTGCCACAGTCCGTGCCCTATTACTCCACACTCCTGAGCAATTTTTTCTCCAGGCTTAACGGTCCCAGACCTCTCAGCCTTCCGTCCTATGGAAGATGCTGCGGTCCCTTAAATCAGCTTTGTGGCCCTTTGATAGCCTTGCTTTAGCAGGTCAACAACTTTCTTGCACTGGGGAGCCCAGCACTGGACACAGCACTCCAGATGTGGCCCACCGGTGCTCAGTGGAGGAGAAGGTTAACTTCCCTCCATCTGCCGGCAATGCTTTTCCTAATGCAGCCCAGGAGGCTGCTGGCCTTTGCTGCGAGGCTGCATGGCTGGCTCATGCTCAGCTGCTTGCCCTCCAGGACCCTAAGGTACTTCTCTGCAGAGCTGCTATCTAGCCAGTCAGCCCCCAGCATGATGTCCACAGTGTGGCTGGATGACAGGCTGTCCTCCCCCGGGGACTTTCTCAGCAGCAGCTTGTCCTTCTTGGAGATCGGCTTCACCTCTGTCACAGGCCTCACGCATTGCTGCAAGAGTCACCTGGGACAGCAAACCCCTCTCCTGCCAGCGCTGCACAGCCCAAGGCCGTTTTCTGTCTGGTCTTGGGGACTGCAGCTTTTGCTCTCGTTGTGAGAACCTCCTTCATCATTATGTTGCCTCCTGCCATCCACTCCAGCACACATCGGCTGTGAAGCCTTTCCACACAAAGAGGGCCAATCTTTTGGTATCAGGTGTCCATGTGACAAATCTGCCCTTGGCCCTGGTGCCACATCTGAGGTGCTACAGGCCTAATGTGCACCAAAGCCCACAGCCTGGAGCACAGACAGCAGGAGGACAACATGCCATCGCAAAGCTGTGACGTTAGGGGAGCAAGAGCCAAGACGGAAAAGGACAGCTCCCACAGCTTTTGTGACTGACGGAGATACAACATCTTTAGGCGAGACTAACAGGGAAGGCGAGAAGTGGAGGATGCCCTGCTTGCTACCAGAGCAGGTCAGATGTGTGGATGTTCTCTATGGGACATGCAACAGGTTAGGCGGGATCTTGTGTGTGGGTCAGCTTCTAACTGTGCCACCCAGTCTGAGGCTCACCTGGACCTTGTACTCCCAAAAGAGGAAAAGTTGGTCAGGGATGGGAAGACCAGTTTCAGCCTTGGTTGTAGTCACCATGAAACTGTGGTCTCCCAGATCTGCACAGAAGCGGGGAAGGAGAGTAGCCGAGCACAGACCCTGCACATGCGGGAATGAGAACTTGGCCTATTGAGGGCACTGGCAGGTGGGATCACATGGGGGCAGTGTCAGGGCCCTGAGAGCATCCAGAGGCCTTCAGGACCCTGGGGGGTCCATCCACACCTCTGTCCATGGGCCCAGGTGACCATTGAAGACCAGGCCTGAGTTTCAGCCCCAGCTTGATCGATGCTCTAGGTGTACTGGTCTCCAGACACAGCCTTGCCTGTCCATCGACCTTGTTCACTTGTACGTGAAGAGTCACTTCCCAGCTTGATTCTTTATGGGGTGTACAATGGATGACACTGTGGCCCTCCAAGTGCCAGAGCCCAGGTGAGTCACAGAGGCCTAGGGCCTTTCTCCTTCCTTTCTTCCCATCACTTGATCAGCTTTTGGGAGGAGAGGAAGGAAAAGCAGATGAGGTTTCTGGGTGCCAATGACTGAAAGGATGGAGCAGAGCCATCACATGTGAAATGATCTAAAGCCTAGGCTAGTTCAAAACTGTTATCTTCTGTTCCTATATCTGAGGCCTTCTATCTTCAGGAAGAACCTGGAAGCTCCGAGATCCCTCCATCTTCCCCTCTTTTAGCAATTCAGTTGACAGTACCCAAGTCAGAGGCTTTCCTTCAGTTCTGTTTACAGTGTAAAGCACCCCATGGTCTGGAGATATGGCAGGATAGTTGCATAAGGATCCCACTCCTTTGGACAAGAAGATGGATGTTCCCGGGAGGATGGATGTTCTCAGGGGGCATGACGTACCAATAGCTGTGTTCAGGGAGCTGGTCAAAGGCCTTGTCTCCATTTCTGTAACGGCGGCACAGATGCCTGGTTCATGTGTAAACTCTTTCTCCGGATTCTGGCATTTAGCGAGCAAGCTGGTCTGACCTCAGAGCTGGCCCTGCTTGGAGCCAGTGCAACACCAGAGACCTCCTGACCCTCCTTCCACCCTGAATTGTCCTGTGATGTAGAGACCCTCTCCTCCAGCTTAGTCTCTTCTCATATGACATGTGGCAAGGCACAGGCCTGTTGGGAAAGAGACTGCTGCGAGGGGGTCTCTAGTCCAGCCTCCAGGCTGGCCGTGACTTTGCGGCGCTGAAACTTGAAGAGCTCCAAAGGTGGAGATCATGGCAACGCTCCTCCTAGTCCATTTTATTTTTCCTGAGGTTCAGCCTAAAGCTCCCAAGAGGCAGCTTGTGGCTGTTCCTTCTGTCGTATCAATGGTGACTGCAGAAAACAGGTTGGCTCCGTTATCCCTCCAGGCAGGTGCAGGCTCTTGCTAGGTAAACCCGTGCCTCCACTTCAGCAGGCTACAGACACCCAGCTCCCTCAGACTCTCCCCACAGCTCATCCTTTAGGCCCTTCACTTCAAGTTGGCAGACCTCCTCCAGACACTCCACTCTCCTTTCGAAATGTGAGAACCACTGACTCATATGGCATTGTCACAGTTCCCAGATACTTCACCTCAGGACACTCCTTAGTCAGTCAGGTCCCTGTCCATGCTGCTGCATGGAGTTGTTTCTGAGCTTTTCCTTCAAAACCTTGAGGTTTCTGCTGGCCAAATCCCAGGTGTGCCAAGGTCCCTCTGGACTGAACCTCCAACAGTCCAGCTTTTAAAGTATGCGTGCCAACGGCCATCCTGAGTCGTGGTGCCTCTAACAAGATCAGAACTTAAGTAGCTGCAGGACACTACAGAGAAGAAAAGAGTACTGGCGTTAAGTTGAGTTGCAATGCGAGGTAGAAAGCACCACAGTAACCACCGCAGAGACACCAAAGGAGGGTTCAAAGTGAGCAAATGCAGGGCCACTGGATAAACAGTGAAAAGTCCTTGGCTTTTTGCATGGGTGGGGATAAGGATGGTTAAAGAGCAGGACTTGAGAGGTGGGAAAAGAATGAAAAGGGAATGAACGGTGAAGCAAAGGAAATAACCAGGGCTGTTTGGGGATACCTGTGAAGCAGTCCTGCATCTGAGCAACACTGCCTGGAGGAGGAGAAGACAACTTCAGCTGATCTGACTATGCCAGCATCTGACTTACTTCCATGGTCACGGGGAACCTGACAGCTTTCCCTACTGTCATCAAGGGCACACCTAGAGAGGAAGGAACCACAGCATCATTTAGTTTTCCACTCTCCTGAATGGGACCTCAGTAGGTCTCCAGTCCAACCTCATGCTCACAGCAGAATCGGCTACGGAGTCAGACCACTTTGCTCAAGGCTTTGCCACATGGGGGCTGGAAAATGTCCAAGGACAAAGACAGGAAAACATCTCTGGGAAACCTGCTTCAATGTTTGGATGCCCTTATGGAGAGAAAGATTGTCCCTATCTCCAGCCTCAACATTCCTTATTTCAACATTTGACTATCGTCTATTATCGTCCTGCCAAGCACCACGGTGACAAGACTGGCTCCATCTTCCTGAAAACCTCCCTGCAGGGACTGGCTGGCTGCTATGAGGTTCCCCAGACCTTCCCTTTCCCAGGCCGAAGGCAGCCCTTTCCCTCAGTTTCTGCTCCCCAGGCAAGTGCTGCAGCCCCTGCGCATCTTGGCAGCCTCCCACTGAAGTCACTCCCAGTTGTCAACGTCTTCCTTGATGTGGTGGATTGACTCTGGCCAATAGCCCGGCAGCCACGCAGCCGCTCACTCTTTCCCCCCCTTCCCCACTGGGACAGGAGAGAGAACAGGAAGAAATAAAGCACGGAAAGTTGTGGGTCAAGATAAAGACAGCTTAGCAGGTGAAAGAAAGAGATTTTTTAAAAATCAACAAGCAATAATAATAACAAGCAACGCAAAGGCAACCACTCACCACCTCCCACAAGCAAAAATGATGCCCAGCCAGTCTCCACACAGAAGACTCTTTGAATGAAAAAACGTTAATGGAGAAGCCGCTGCCTGAGCATTCACACACCAATCAAGGAGTTGCACACACACCACCCGAGACTTTAACTGCTGGGTCTGGAGTCCCTTTGCAGCAGGAGACTCCAGTGAGCCGACGTGTGCGCCTTTCGACTCTACACACACACACACACACACACACACACAGAGTCTCTCTTGGGTGCTTTCTCTTCCCTCAGGCTCAACCCTAGGTTTCCTGAAGCAGAATCTCTGACATGACGTATACCAGTTGAATTTATTAAGCAGTACAGTGGTGAAGAACAGCTTGAGCTGAGTGCCTCTGGAGACGGACCCCGAACCAGAGACTCTCTGGACAATTATACCCTTACAGTCTAAGCTCCCCTCCCCTTGTGAGACGGTTTAGTCCAGTTGGAGTATTTGGGTCTGGGGTCTCCTTTTTCCTCATTGGATCCTTTCACTGTCTCCAAGCGGGCCGTTCTTTTTCTTTTCTCGATGAGGCAACCTCTGCTGATGGATGTGGCTATCTTATCTTTCTAATTTACACCAGTTTCAGGGCCTTCCCTCACGCGACTAAGTAAGAGTTCAGTAGAACTTCATCAGTAGCTAGGTGGAAGTTCACCGCTTATGAAGGTCTAAGGCCTTTTACTAATGCTATGCAATGGATTGCATGTGAACTAGGAAGTGATTCCTGTAACAAAAATATTCTAGTTCCTTCTTCCTCTGTCCCAGCTTTTATTGCTCAGCACAACGTCGTACGTTAGAGAGTATCCCTTTGGTCAGTTGGGGTCAGCTGTTCTTGCCCATCTGCAGCCCACTCACTGGGAGGGAGCAGAGGCGGCCTTGACACTGTGCAAACACTGCTCAGCAATAGCCAGAACACTGGTGTGTTATCAACACTGTTTAAGGCACAAATGCAAAACATAGCACCACACAGGCTGCTATGAAGGAAGGTAACCCCATCCCAGCCAGATCAGTACACCTGAACTGGGGCCCTAAAACTGGATATAATTGGTTACAGGTGGTCTAACAAGCAATGAGCATGGGGAGACAACCACTTCCCTCACTCTTTTGGCGAGGCTCCTCTTTATACACTTCAGGACACTGCTGGCTGCCTTTGCTGCCAGGCCACACTGGATCAAGTGGTTAATGTCTTTTGTAGTTAATAATTCTAATCTTTCATATATTTTCACCTGTGCTGATACAATGACCATTTCTGAAGTAATGTTTTCAGCAGACTGTCTAGACAAAGGCCCTTTCCATTGTTCTCCTTCCCTTACTCTTTGTTCATTCAGATACTTCCCACCCACACTGCTGCTTTGAGCTTCAGGGACTAAAAGCCTGCCTGTCTTTCAGTAGTATAACGGTATCTTTAGCCAACTCTTTTAATTGTATCTACCTTTATCTATCTATCTATCTAAAACATTTCTCGTAAGATCATCCCTTGTAGAAAGGCGACCTCATTAGAGGCAGCTTGTACTTAGTATATGGTTGAGGAGTGTTTTATTGCTTAAGACACTTGATCGTGCTTTACTTTGCTTTGCTTGCAAATGGGAAACATCCTTCTGTGCCTGTGTGCAGCCAGTCCTCTAAGGAAAGTGGGTGGGAGATGGTGCAATGGAGCTCTAACATTCAGCTCCCAGAGTTCAGAGAAGTCTGATGAAGGGAAAGTGATGTAAATCCCAGGTGGCCAACGACAGGTGGGGAGTCTGGGGAGGTGAGGAGCAAGGTTGTCCACCCAGTGTCAGATCTCAAGGGACTGCTTTTCCTACCTGTCCAGACCTCCTCAGGAGACGCTCCTGACACTCAGGATCCATATCAGTTGGATAATGCTTCTATCACTTCTTTAAACTGAAATTAACAAAATACCGCCTTTAAAATTAAAAATAACTTTATTAGGTGCACTTTGAAATCTTCCTTCTTAACCACGCTATGAAACAACTCAGATTAGCTATACGAGTCTTGCAGACGTGGAGAACGTTACAGGAAGAGGCATGACTTGTTAGGGCTTTCTGTGTTTTAAGGAGCCCCATGGTGTATTTGGGGCTCAGTCCGTGAACCTCAGATACTGGGAGAAGACTGAACAAACCTCTCAAGAAGTCAAAGCCAGAAGCAAACCCCAAAATACCTTGAAGCATTAATGGGACTTAATGAGACCCATTACTGCCAAAGGCTCCTCATTGACTCATTAGAGCAGATACTTGGAGACGGTGACTGCAGGTAGGCAAGGGCACTGCACAGGTGGCTGTAATGCTGAGAAAACCCTTGGTTCGTTTTATGAAGCAGGCAAGGCCAAACCCTGAGCCCAGGTCCTGGGAAGGCAGTTTCTGAGAAGAGAAGAATAAAGTTTTGTCTCACTGGCCCTGGTGGTAGAGACAGCTGCTATAGTCAAGACGACAAAGACCTCAGTCCTTTTGGACCTCTCGGTCTTGCTAGAACCCTTGGCCATCTCTATGCAGGCTGCCCTACACTGTCCCATGCCTCACCTCTTTCCCTTCAGCTTGCTGACAGCCATCTTGCTTTCCCACCTAGCTCTCACCCTGGCATTTCTATGCCTTCACTGATGGCTCTCCACCCTCACCAGCTGCTCCTTGAAACACAAAGCCATGGGATAATCCAGACTCCCTCTGGGTGATCTCTTGCAGCACAAGACTACCCTCTCAGTGAGGATTATTTTTTCTCACATCCAGACAGAACCTTCCCAGCTGTAATTTGTGGAGGTTTCTTGCTCTTCCCGCTACTAAGAAAAGCTCCATTGTCCCTGAAACTGTGAGGAATGAGCGATTTGTGTAAAGAAAATCTAGTGAATATAAGCTTGAAGCAAATGTCATTGATATTGAAATAAAGGAATATATGTAGGGCATGACCATAAGCAGGGGAGTGGTCGTCCTTATGTAACTTCCTGATAAGTATAGTTTGGGTAACTCCCTTGATATGTGTAACTTATGTAGCCTCCTGATATGTAAGTTAGTTCCTGATATACTAGTGCAAACCAGTGTTGTAAATAACCGCAGAAATGTCAAGAAAATGTATAGCCAAATAAAGTAGCATAATATAAGTAGAATAACGGAGCGCCTGCACAAACAGAGAGGTCATGTAGAGTGCACTGACGAAGAGGAGCATCTTCCTCCAAACGACCACCGGACGACCACCTAGAAAAAGATGAAGCATGCGCAGACCGGGGAAGTGGTGACGTACTTAAAGAAAGAGTCATCTTCCAAGAAAAAGGCGGAGAAAGGCAAGAAACGAAGCCTAGAGAAGTATAAAGGAAGGAATTGTAAGAAGTGAAGGTGTGCGTCTTGGTGGAGCGGAGACTCCCGACGCACCCAGCGCTGTTTGCTTGCCTCTATTTGTTTAATAAATTGCAAACTTAAATTGGAATCCTGTTTGGGACTAAATCATTTATCACAACTGGGGACTCGTCCGGGATGGTCTTGGTTCCTGAATACTGACTTGATCTAGGAGGGGCGCCCCACCATTTGGTGGCTCCTGATCGGGTCGGGACTAACACCATCCTGAACCCAAATAGGGGCAAGCAAAGAATTTGATTTTTTATGAGCTCCCTTGCCGGCTGCAGCAGTTTATTTTGCCCGTAATTCTGCGCGCGAAGATCCGAACGAAGATGACGGGGTTGTAAGTATTTAAGGTGTATACCGTTCGGTTGGGTGGGATTCGGTTGCCTGTGTGTGTAAGAGTGTGACTGAGACGGAACCTCGTTCCGAAGCGATTGTGGAGGTCTTCTAACCGCGGTTCCAATCTCCCGCGAGGGACTTGGCCGGTGAAGGACCGAAGCGATTTTTATAGGATCCATAAGTGAGTGAGAAGTTTGAAACCCCCTGCAAGACACTCTGCTTGGTAACCAAGGGCTGTAGGAATTGCCACAGTAAAAATTCCTAGATGGGTCAGACGAAATCGAGAACCCAGGACCAGAAGAAAGGGAGCGAATTACTAAAAATACCTCCGGAGATTCCATTAGGAATAATGTTAAAACATTGGAATAATAAGGGCCCTGGAAAAGGGAAGACAAAAGAGAAATTAGTTAAATATTGTATGGTAAAATGGCCAAAGAACCCCTTGAGACCCCACGTTTTTTTTGGCCTTTATTTGGGTCATTTGAGGATTGGGTTTGTCAGGCGCTAAACCTGTATGTAAATTCTAAGGAACCGTTTTGCCAAGAGGAGAGCGAGTATGCTAGTTTATGGATAAAGGCCTGTGTGGGCATTTTTCATCTTAAAACAGGAGTAGGGAAAAATAAGACCGTAGGGGAGCAACACATGGAAAAGGAAAAGAAGGATTGGGACCCCCTAGATCACTTACCTCCCCCGTATAATCCAGCTACCCGTCAAATACCGTCACCAAATTTGATGACTTCCCCTACGGCCCCAGGGTCGAATTCAACTCTAAGGGGAGGATCCCAAACTGAGCACCCAGAGCGTCTTTGTATCCTTTACGGGAAGTACCTCTGGGTGGATATAGAGGATTGGCAAGAGAGAGGGTTGGAAGAATTACTAAGAGAAGCTCAAAAGGTTTATGTCAGGAGGGACGAAGAAAAACAAGAAGCAGAGGCAAGAATTTTTGTAGCAGCAGTGAGGGAAAGTCAGAGGAGTAAGACTCAGCTGGGAGAGAAAAAAAGATAAGAGACCAGAACAGCCACCCCAGGGACAATCTCATCAAGACAGACCCACAACTCCCATCTGTTACTATTGTAACAAAAAGGGACGTGTTCAGAAAAACTGCCGTAAACGGGAATGGGATGAGAAAATGTTCAAAGAGGATTAGGGGTGTTAGGGGCTGTATCTTCTGGGGACCTCAACATCAACAGAGCCCTTGATAAAACTATTAGTAGGTCCCCAAAAAGAAGGATTTTTATTTTTAGTAGATACTGGAGCTGAAAGGTCAACGATTCAGAAACTCCCAAAAGGGGTAGGAAAAGGAAAAGCCCAGATGTCAGTAACAGGTGCAAAAGGAGAACCCTTCAAAGTCCCCATCTTAGAAGAAGTAGAGATTGAGACAGAGACAAAAATTTGTTTAAATGATTTACTTTTATTACCAGAAGCAGAATATAACCTATTAGGGAGGGACTTGATTTTAAAACTAAACCTAACTATTCAGAACCAAGGAGATCGGTTATATATTAACTTATGTACCTTAACCCAACTTGATGAGGAAAAAATTGACCCCCAAGTATGGTATAAGGAAGGAGATGTTGGGAGATTAGATATGGAACCCATCAAGGTACAAATAACAGACCCTCATAAGCCAATTAGAATTAAACAATATCCTATATCTATAGAAGGCCGGAGAGGTCTAAAACCTATTGTGGATAAATTACTAAAAAATGGGACTTTGGAACCATGTATGTCACCCCACAATACCCCGATACTCCCTGTAAAGAAATCAGATGGTACATATAGGATGGTACAGGATTTGAGAGCCGTGAATCGGCGAACAATCACCAAATTCCCTGTCGTGGCAAATCCTTATACTTTATTGAGTCACCTGTCTCCTAAACATATTTGGTATAGTGTAATAGATTTGAAAGATGCCTTTTGGGCCTGTCTTTTGGATAAGGGGTTCAGAGATTATTTTACCTTTGAATGGGAAGACCCCAAAACAGGACGAAAAACAACAATTAAGGTGGACTGTGCTACCACAAGGGTTTACGGAGTCACCAAATTTGTTTGGACAGACCTTAAAGAAAATCTTACAAGGTTTTACAGTACACGAGGAGGGAAAAATTATTACAATATGTGAATGATTTACTGGTAGCAGGAGAAACTGAAGAGGAGACCCGAAAAGCCACCATTAGATTGTTAAATTTTTTAGAGAAAAAGGGATTAAAAGTGTCCTGCTCGAAATTACAATTTATAGAGCAAGAAGTAAAATATTTGGGACATTGGTTAAGCAAAGGAAAAAAAAAGAAATCAGATCCTGACCGGGTTTCTGGTATTTTAATCCTAAGACCTCCACAGACTAAAAAGGGAATGGAAAAAAAAAAAACAAAAAAAAAAAAAACCCAAACAAAACAAAACAAAACAAAAAAAAAAAACCACAAAAACCCCACACACACTGGTGGGATATTTATCCAAATTGTTAGATTCGGTGAGCAGGGGGTGGCCAGCATGTCTCCAAGCCCTAGTTGCTATGGCATTATTGATAGAGGAAGCTAGGAAAATTACCTTTAGTGTACCTCTAAAGGTATATATGCCACATAATGTTAGGAATGTCCTCCAACAGAGGACAGAGAAATGGTTGACAGATAGTAGACTTTTGAAATATGAAACCATCTTGATAGATTCACCTAATTTGGAATTAGGAGTCACCTCTGCCCAGAGCCCCGCTCAGTTCCGGTTTGGGGAACCCTCAGAAGCAGTAGTGCTATAACACAATTGTTTAGAAGTTATAGAATCCCAGACAAAAGTAAGGCTCAATCTTAGAGATATTGAATTGGAGGGAGGAGAAAAATTGTTTGTAGATGGATCCTCCCAAGTAATAGAAGGGAAGAGAAAATCAGGATATGCAAAAATTGACAAGGACTTAGAACTTGTGGAATCAGGACCTCTGAGTCCATCATGGTCAGCTCAGGCTTGTGAGCTTTATGCCTTATGTAGGGCCCTGGAATTATTAAAAGAAAGAAGAGGGACCATATTCACAGATTCCAAATATGCATATGGAGTAGTCCATACTTTTGGAAAAATTTGGGAGGAAAGAGGCTTGATTAACACTCAAGGAAAGAACTTAATACATCAGGAGTTGATAGTAAAATTTTAAAAGTGTTAAGAGAACCAAAGGAAATAGCCGTGGTGCATGTGAGGGGACACCAAAAGGGATTAGATTATCGAATTAGAGGAAATAATTTAGCAGATAAGGAGGCTCAGGAAGCAGCCTTGAGGATTGAAACTGTTAAAATTAATCATACACAAACAAAGGAGGACACTAGTGGAAGAGGATAAGAGGAAAAGGAGAAAAAGTTTACGCTGGAGGAACAAGCAAAATTAGAGAAAATAGGAGCTAGAGTGGAACAAGGGAAATGGACATTACCTGATGAGCGAGAGATGTTGCCAAAAGCTTACGCTAGGCAGGTATTAGAACGCTTACACGCGCAAACACATTGGGGTACAAAAGTGTTAAGTGATCATTTCCTTAAACAGTTTGGCTGTATTGGAATTTTTTGAAATAGCAAGGCAAATTACACAAGGGTGTTTAACTTGTCAAAGGGCAAATAAGGCCGTGTTTCAACAAGTGGCCATGGGAGGAAGAAAACTAGCTTATAGACCGTTTGAAAGGATTCAAGTCGACTTTACCAAATTACCAAGAATAGGAAGATTGAAATATTTGTTAGTTATAGTAGACCATTTAACACGATGGGTCGAAGCCTATCCTGTAGCAAGAGCGACAGCTCAGACGGTGATAAAATTTTACTAGAACACCTAATCCCCAGGTATGGGATAATACAATATATTGATTCTGATCAAGGCACTCGCTTTACTTCTAAAATTATAAAATCCTTGTGCCAATCATTAGGTATTAAATGGGAATATCATACCCCATGGCATCCTCAAAGTTTGGGAGTAATAGAAAGAATAAACCAAACAATAAAGCAAGAGCTAGCGAAGCTAATGGTTGAAACACAGATGCCATGGACTAAATGTTTACCGCTAGCCCTTCTTAACATAAGGATCAAACCGCACAGTGAGACTGGATTATCGCCATATTAGGTTTTATACGGCATGCCCTATCTCCGAGGGAAACAATGTAGTGGAAGATTATAATATTCGGAAATATGTTATCATTTTAGGAGAAAGGTTGAAAGAACTAAGAGATATAGGAATAATGGCACAAACCCTACCTTTGGGGTTTGCAATCCATCAATTCAAACCAGGGGATAAGGTACTGATCAAAACTTGGAAGAAAGAAACTTTAGTTCCTTCATGGGAAGGACCCTTTGTTGTATTGTTAACTACAGATACTGCCATCTGGACCGCGGAAAAGGGGTGGACGCACGCGACTCGAGTAAAAGGACCCATGAAAGACTGGAAAGTTATTTTACAACCTGGAACCACAAAAATAACATTAAAAAGGGAATGAACGTATGAGAAATGATCACGAATTAAAGACTATAGCATTAAGCAATTATCGGGCAGGACTAAGTTTATGTCCACTCTGTAAACCATGTTGTATGATTATTGAGGGTTAGGTGTAACCTGTGTAACAAATATATCATTTCCCACAGAGGCTAACAGGGACGTTTTCAAATTCAAAGCTGAAGTTTCCTCTGCATTCAGTGTGGACAGACTACTCCTATAGGAGATTTCTGGTGGGTAAGATTTATTACTGTCATCGAAATAAAGAAGTCCGCTTGAGAAGGGGGAGAGGGCAAGACCGGGTGGGGATTCTCAGTCGCGACCAAGTAAGGCCAGTCAAGGACGAGCACCCCTTGTAGCTGATGCCTCCGACCATGAGATCCCTTACCGGACCTCTCCTGATTTTACTCGGACTCACCAACCTGGTGACAGGTAATCAAAATTGCACCGAGTGCATAAGAACCGCCCAGCACGGACGAGTAAGTAATAAAACATTAATGTACCACACCTATTACGAGTGCAAAGGGAAACAGAACGGGAGTTGTATATACAATGGAACACAATATAAGAAATGCTCGGTGGAAAATGATACTGTTTGTTACGATCCAAAGGAACTTCTTTATCAATAGTGGGTAGAAATGAAAACAAATTCGGAAGTAGGAAGATTAATTGGAATAAGTAAGGATATGGCCAATTTGAGCACATCAGTATCGGTAATTTTTGATGCATGCGATATTATAGATGATGATCTGGATATTAATTGTGGGAGTGTAGAGTGGAGATGATGCTATAGTAATCAACCAAAATATATTTGCCCAGGTGGAGGTGGACGTCAATGTCAGATAAATCCTGATTATGTACCTAGTCAAACGGTGAGATATCAGTCAGCACACCTATGTGGAAGAAGGGGATGGTCTTGTGTATGTTAGGATACTGCAAGCTGGGGATATGACAGCCAATGTGGGGATTTACAAGCTTCAATCACAAGGGTACAAACAGACAATAATTGTACAACCTGTACCTGTAATTTAGTAAATTTAACCCTTATAAATTTAGAAATTTGGAAACAGAAAAAAATAACCAAAATTGGACTTAAGATATATGGACCTGGAGAAGACCCAGGTGTAGTTATTAATATTGAAATGAAAGAAAAGAGAATCGGTGCAGCATAGACTGTTATTTAAGTCATTTTGTCATGAAATGGAAACAGGAACGAAATATGAAATTCCCACAGTGGCTAAAAATCTATTTGTAAATCTTGCTGAGAACATTGCTAAGTCACTAAATGTAACTAATTGTTATGTATGTGGTGGAACTAATCAGGAGAGAATTGGCCCTGGGAGGCCCAAGAGAGCAACATACCAGACCCTAATGTTTAGAACATATCAACTCAGGTCAGGAAACAACAATGGATATTACAAACCAGCATAATAAGAAGAAGCTGTTGGCAAAATGACGCTGGGAGTAAACCAGTCGGATATTTAGTATGTGAAGGGGGATATAACTGGAATAGTACTTACCAAAAGTAGGATAAATGGGGCACTGCCCAAGAAATAAGTAAAAATCATGCGAATTGGACCAACGGAACCACTATTGATAAAGGGTGGTCAAGTCCAGAAGGGCAATATTGGATCTGTGGAAAATTTGCATATACCCGATTACCAAAAAATTGGACCGGAGCGTGCGTGTTAGGAACTATACGGCCAAGCTTTCTCTTATTACCTATAAACCGAGGAGAACGCCTAGGGGTACTGGTATATACAGACGCATTAGAAACTCACAACCGAAGGGGAAAAAGAGAGCTACAAATAGGAAAATGGAAAGATAATGAGTGGCCACCTGAAAGAATAATAGCATATTATGACCCAGCGACATGGGCAGAAGATGGGTCCTGGGGATATAGGACCCCCATTTATATGTTGAATAGAATAATCAGGTTGCAAGCTGTAGTAGAAATAATTGTAAATAAAACGGGTAATGCTCTAGGATTGGTGGCTAAACAAAATACTAAAATGCGTACAGCCCTATATCAAAATAGACTCGCACTAGACTATTTACTAGCACAGGAAGGAGGAGTCTGTGGAAAATTTAATCTCACAAATTGTTGTTTAGAGATAAATGATGAAGGAAAAGCCATCAATGAATTAGTAAGAGAAATGAAAAAAGTAGCCCATGTGCCAGTCCAAACGTGGAATGGAATAAATGTCCAAGGACTATGGACAACGTGGGAAAATTTATTCTCAGGAAACTGGGTAACAAAAATCATTATCGTTTTGTTAGGATTGTTTGGAGGTATGTTAATAATACCATGTCTAATTCCTTGTCTTTCACAAGCTGTAGCTTCTGCGATTAATGGAATGAAATTTACAGCCACTCCAATAGAACCAACACAGAGTGAGAGAAAACATGTTTTAATGTTGGTAAAACATATAGAGGAACCCGAGTTAATACCCATCAAACAAACTTTAAATAAATTTTACACGAATCACAGTGGTGAAAAAGAAAACGGGGGATTGTGAGGAATGAGCGATTCGTGTAAAGAAAATCTAGTGAATATAAGCTTGAAGCAAATGTCATTTATATTGAAATAAAGGAATATATGTAGGGCATGACCATAAACAGGGGAGTGGCAGTCTTTATGTAACTTCCTGATAAGTATAGTTTGGGTAACTCCCTTGATATGTGTAGCTTCTGTAGCCTCCTGATATGTAAGTTAGTTCCTGATATACTAGTGCAAACCAGTGTTGTAAATAACCGCAGAAATGTCAAGAAAATGTATAGCCAAATAAGGTAGCATAATATAAGTGGAATAACGGAGCGCCTGCACAAACAGAGAGGTCATGTAGGGTGCACTGACGAAGAGGACCATCTTCCTCCCAACGACCACCGGACGACCACCTAGAAAAAGATGAAGCATGCGCAGACCGGGGAAGTGGTGACGTACTTAAAGAAAGAGTCATCTTCCAAGAAAAAGGCGGAGAAAGGCAAGAAACGAAGCCTAGAGAAGTATAAAGGAAGGAACTGTAAGAAGTGAAGGTGTGCATCTTGGTGGAGCGGAGACTCCCGGCGCACCCAGCGCTGTTTGCTTGCCTCTATTTGTTTAATAAATTGCAAACTTAAATTGGAATCCTGTTTGGGACTAAATCATTTATCACAAAACCATTCTTCAAGCAGCTGCAGGCTGCAGCTACTGCAGTGCCCTGACCCTCCACTTCCCCAGGCTAAACAAGCCGTTGTTAAAAATAAATATATTAAGGTCTGCGCCCGCGATCCTGCAGACACCGCCCCCCCCCGCGACACACGCGCGCTCAGACTCACTCAGCCACCCCCCCCCGCGCGCGCGCGCTCCCCCTCCCTGCGCTGCAGCTCCGGACCCGCAGGCCGGTGGGTGCGGCCCCCCCCGGCCGGAGACTCTCCGGCGCCCCGGAGCAGCGGGGGGCAAGGGGGGCTGCAGCCGCGCGTGCCCCGCTGCCCGGCAACCGGCCCCCCCGGCGGCGGGGGAGGGAGCCTGGCGCAGAGGCTGGCTGGGGGAGGGGGGATGGCGGCGCTTTTCGGAGGTTTCTGTTTGGGTCGGTTGGGTTCGGGGTTTTTTTTTTCTCTTTTCGTTTTTCACCTCCCCCGCCGTTCGCGTTCGTTGGTTTTCACCGCGCGGCGGCGGCGGCCCGCGCGCAGCGGGGCTGTTGTGCCAAACGCGGGTTCCGTCACCCGGTGCGCAGAGCGCCGGGAAACACACGGAGTCGAGACGGCGGCTTTTCTTCCGCCCCTGCGCCGAGCTGGGTGCCGGTGGTAGGCCCACAAAGCTGGCGCGCCTCGGTTAACGCAGGGAAAATATTTCTACGCTCCGAGCAACAAGTCACCGTTATTTTCTTGAGAGCTGGCGCAGGCGCCCTTGCGCCTGTTGGTTCCCGCAAGCCTCGTCTCCACGGCGACAGCGTCCTCCTTTTTTACTGCGCGTGCCCCGTGAGGAAGGGGCTTCTGTGGGTAGGGGTCTTCCCCTACCGGAGGGCAGGCTTGTGCTATGCCGAGTCGATGTTAATTAGATGTTACTTAGGATAGTTCACTCAAAGGTCGGCAGTTGCGTTCCCTTTGCGGTTGCCTTGTTCCTTCCCTCAGGCTTGCGCCTCGTTGACTCCTGACAGAGCCTAAACAATACCCCCGCTTTGTGCCTCGCATACCTTCAGCAGGGTGACTGACCGACGGACTGGCCGACCGACGGACTGAGGACGAAAGGCGGGAGGGGGGCACGGGTGCGGCAGGGACGCCGCGGGGTCCTAAAGTCTCCCGCCTTCCTTCCTTCCCCGGGCCGGCAAAACTGCTGGCGGAAGGGGGAGGGGGGGTGTCTCCGTGTGTGCGTGTGGCCGCGGGCGAGGGGTTCGTGCCGGGGCCGGTTTGGGAGCGTGTGTGGCGGGTGTGCACGCAGTAAGAAACGAAAAAGTCTGGTAACGCTGTGGACAACGCCGCCTTCTCTGCTACAGCCTGCGCTGTGGCCCGCCTCGGTGTCCGCCTGCGGGCGATGTGCTCGGCTCGGCTCCCGGTTGAAGCCGTCCCTGGGAAAGCAGCAGCCCCGTGCCTCGGCCTGGGCAGAGACCTGCGTCCCCGAGGCCGGGCTCCGGCTGCCGGAGAGGTGGGCCGCGCCTCTCGCTAGCGGCCGTCGGCGTGTCCGTCGCCAGCGGGATGCGTTCCAGTGGTGAGCAGCGCCCAGAGGACAGGCCCAGCAGCCTCAGGCAAAGCGGGGTCGCTGCTTTGCTGATGGTGGTGTCCGAAAAGGCGGTTTCGTTTCCCGGCGTGCGATAGGCCAGTCTCACACACCGAGACGAGATACCGGTTTATTCCAGACCTGCGCAGAGCTGGGTGCTGGGTGGTAGGCCCACAAAGCTGGCACCCCGCGGTTAACACCCGGAAAATATTTGTAGGTTTCTAGCAACACTTACCAGTATTCTTAAACATACCTCAGCTGCCACCACGTTTACACATAAGCAGATTAACTTCTGGCGGCCTTGTAGCAATGGGGCTCGCTGCGGTGGGGTGGGGAGGGCGGGCGGCTGGGGCTGGGCACCGCCGCCTCTGCCTGGTCCCCGGTCCCCGGTCCCCGGTGGTGAGAGAGAAGAGTAAGAAAAGGTTAGGGGGAGGGAGGCTAGATAAATAAATAGCTAAAAAAATGACAATCAAAAAGAAACGGGGTGTGTGCAGGGTGCGTGTGGGTGTCTTGACACAGAACTCTCCGGGGTGAGGGCAGGCGGGCGGTTTGGGAGGAGGGAGTGGGGAGAGCAGGTTTAGGACAAATGCTGATCTGGCACTCTCTGCTAATTCTTGATGGATTAACATACACCGACCTATGGTTAATGAATGTAATAAATAATTCATTAACCGGTAATTAATATACGAAGTAATGATTAGCGATAGAGCAATACAGATTAATATTTACTGGAATTAACATCCAGTGGATTAAGATCACGTTAATAAGGAACTACTTTACTGATAACAAGTTCTAGGTGAGGAACAGAGCCGTCGTGTAGCACGTGTAATTAATGATAATTAATAATGATGAATTGATAGTAGATAATTACAACAGTAAATCAGAGTGATGATAAAGAAAAAAAAATACATGATAAGTAACTGGAGGACAGTAGTGTTAATGCAGTACCACAAAATACTAATAAATAAAATAATCGATCTTAATAGGTAACGACTGTTATTAATAAGTAATTATTAATGATTGATTTAGACTAATTTGATTAATAAAAACTTAATCAGTTCATTAATTTTTTATTCATTTATTTGTTGTAGACCGATAGATACTATATAACTCAAATAGCATCGATCAATAGGAATGAAAAGTTAATAAGAATTTCAGTTATTAATAATGGTCAGCTTACTCACGTTTGATGGAGGTCTTTGTGGCCTTGCCGTAGAACATCAGGCTGCAAGGCTTTCGCCTCATCCCAGACATCACTCAACAATAGTCAGTTATGAGACTGTCTGACTGCAACCCATCAGGGTTGCTTTTGAAGAGGAGCGTGTTGCTCCAGTCAAACCCTGCTACTCCCTACAGACCCACAGTGGTTTCCCACATTATCCACCCTGTGACCTTAGTCACAACTCACTGAGAGGAACATTGTGTAATTTGTATTTAGGTGGGTCGAGGCATTCATCTCCTTCCTGTGTTTTCATCCTCTCTTGTTGGTTGGTAATTTATTGTTGGGATCACTCTGCACGGCTCGACCTTAAGGAGAAGGAGCTGCAGCATTGAGAAGCTGGTAAACAGCTAGATATCTGCACGGCTCGGCCTTGAGAAGAGGGAGCTGTGGCATTGGGAAGCTGGTAAACAGCTGGACATCTGCAGGGCTCGGCCTTGAGGAGAAGGAGCTGTGGTAAACAGCTAAGAAGCAGCACTGTATAAGAAAAACAGGATGGAACCCGGACCACGTAGCAGTAACCGCAAGTAGGAGGAGTATGATAATGCAATCTTTAGGGCTAAGCCAATGATTGTAAGACAAGTATGCATAAGGTAGAACTTAGTGTATAAATATGTGTAAGGTTTTGCAATAAAGTTGAAGCTTGCCTTATCACTCATATTGAGTCGACTGCTTGCCTTCCCTCACTCGTCGCAAGTGGCGCCCGAACAGGGACCCCATCCTTGTTTTTCACCGGACAGCGAGATCGGAGAAGCACTGGTAGCAGCGACCAGGGAGCAGAAGATCGGCGGACGCTGCCGCGGCGCGCCTGATCCGTGCTTGAACCCAGGATAATTAAGAAGGGGTTCGCCGTCCGAAAGAAGGCTACCCATGGGAAAAGGCTGCAAAAATAATTGACCGGATAATTAAGAAGGTCAACATAGCGCGCAATGGAAATAGAGGTAGCGTTCGAAATCTTAAAATGCTTTTTAGAAAAGCGGGGAGTAAGCCAATTAAAAGATCTGGCTGGGTTAATTACGTTAGGGAAAGCGAAAGGGTCTTTTAAAGACCCTGAAAGTATGTTTGAAGTAGACGAGTGGCGTTCTTATGGAGATTGATTGTGGGATCTAGTAATCGATGATGATAAATCAGCAAAAAAAATTAATGAAATCTTGGAGAGATGTTATTAATTGCATGAAAAGATATAAAACTGAAAAGTGAATAGCACAGGCAACAAAGACAGTATAAAATTTACGACGCTCTGGAGGTTGATCCTAGAGACATTAAAAGAACTAAAGGCAGAACGCATCACATGAAGAAGGGGCGATGGTCAGACTCCTGCCACATATGCTCTCTAAGAGAGGACTGAAATATGATGAATATACACTTAGAAGGCTTCTAATTTGGTGCCAAAAAGGGTACCCCCCCGATGCGTCCGTGGCGTTTAAGGCAGAGACGTGGGAGGAGATAGGAAAAATGTTATAGGAACATATTGGGAATGGAGATAAAACCACCGCAGAGTTAGTGACGGCATGGAAGTTGATGTTAACCACATTAAAAGCCTTAAAGGCAGAGAGAAAAGCTGCAGCTGATATGGAGGAGGCTGTTAAACCGTCTTCAACCAATCCCTTTTTAACTGAGTCAGAGGGTCCAGGACCTTCAGCGACTCTGACTGCACCTCCTGAGGTGCCAGATGCACCGAGTAAACCGGCTGCATAAATAAGTCAGAGAAACAGATCTACGATGATGTATGTGAGGGCAAGACGGGACAACGTTGCCCAGAACAATGTACTCAGTGTTCCCCTGTGTGCCCATGTGAAAGATCAATGGGGTGAGTCTCGAAAGGAGATGGGCAAGCAGCGGAGCTAGCAACAACGTGGCGATTGCTATTGGAGACTGTTTTGAAGAGCCAGGGGCTAGCAGCAGACTCTGCAACAGCTTTTGAGTTACCTACCTGGGAGAAAGCAGGGAAATTGGTGTTTGAGGCAGCCTCTAAAGAGGATCATACGGCCGCGAAAGTGTTAACAACCTGGCGATTAGTCAGAGACTCTATAAAGGGGATAAAATCAGAGCGGACGGCGGCAGCAGCTGCCGCTGCCACAGCCCCGGGAGAGAAGGGAGGCCGAGCTGGGAATGGTGAGAACGAGCAACCCCCGCCCGCCTCCCCCCCCACCCCGCCCGCCCCCCGCCCCCGCTAACGCAACCAACGGAGGTGGCGAGTCCTCCTTGGCCCCCGCCTCCTGACCCGTGCGTGCCGCAACAGGAGGGGGCTGCCTGGGATGATCCTTCCCCCAAGTCAAGATCCGACCCTGCCCAACATTGGCGAGGCATGAGACAAGAGACTTTGGCAGAGAGGGAGGGGACGGAGCGAAGTGGGTACCGACCAGGTCGGTACGGCCGGCAGTAAGACCTGAAGACCTTGTCACACGTCCCACGGACGCAGTCAACTCCGACGTACCGCCAGCTGATGCTTTCACTCTTTTGTATGCGGAATGACGGCTCGTTGACTGTCTCAGCGGCTCTCCCCGGACGTTCAAGAGCAGGAACTTCAATATGCCATATTTGTAAAACGGTGTTGTGGGTTTGTTCTATGTCGTCGTAATTATTGTCACAAATGTATCATTTCTTTTGCAGGGAATCGAAGAGTATATTTCAATTGCTTTTTTACCATTCCCTTAGCAGCTGAGGATGCAGAGAAGTTTGCCTTTATGGTACCATCGGTAAATAAAGGAGAGCTAGCAAAAAGTATCATTGGGTAGTGTTACCACAAGGAATGCAAAATTCACCTACGATGTGTCAGACATTTGTGGCATGGGCTCTAGAACCGGTGTGGAAAAAGTATCCAGATTTAATAACGTATCATTATATAGTTGATATATTAATAGCAGGGACACAATTGAATGCAGACCACATTTTACAGCACTTAGAGCACTATTTAGGAAAACGGGGTTTAAAAATAGCACCGAAAAAAATTCAAAAGAAGGAACCATGGCAATATTTGAGCTGGATTATTACCAGGGCAGTGGTCCACCCACAAAAAATAAAGATTAAGGCGAAAATAGAAAATCTTTCTGATGTCCAAAAATTAATGGGGGATATACAGTGGGTTCGCAATATTTGCGGAATTACTAATGATGATCTGAGGACATTGATGCCGCTCCTGGAGTCTTCGGTGGAGGCTCCAGAGTGACGTCAACTGGACGAGGATCAACACCAGGCTTTGCAGAAAATTACTGAGAAGATAGCAACAACCTATGCTCACAGATGTTCACCTACTGAGAGTATCTCGCTTATGATAGTTAATTCAGGAGGGGAACGGCAATATCCACTAGGATTGACCGTACAGTTAGGAAATACAGCAAACAGTTTGAAAGTATTAGAATGGGTTTTTCTCTCCTATCAACCCAGAAAAATAGTGGTCACCAGATATGAATTATTTGCACAACTCATTATTAAGGGAAGACAAAGAATTGTAGAAATATCTGGATTAGAACCTGTAATAATTTATGTTCCTGTATCTCAAAAGTACTTAGATTGGTTGTTAGCCAGTTCTCTGGAGTTTCAGATCGCAATCTCTGATTTTTTAGAACAGGTTACAAATAGCTATCCGTCCGATAGATTATTGTCACTGTTGGCTAATCAGCAGTTTGAAGAAATGCCTATGTGATCGGAGACCCCAGTGAATGGGATGACAGCCTTTACCGACGCAGGACGCAAACCCCGTTGTTCGTGAGTCTGATAGTCACGTGTTTGATATGCCAGGTTCAGGCGTGGTTTTCCGTTCAACCAAGAAAAAATATCTGGGTTACACTAGCTAATCAAACGGGCCAAGGCCACCTTTGCTTATCTATATCCACTGCTGAGAATCTGTTTACAACATGCTTAGTTGGTCTGCCCTTAGGGGACTATGATTCGACAATGGTGGTAAAGAAGACCACCCCTGACCTAACCTTGTTTTTAAAAAATAACAAACACCTCTGCAGCTATGGATAAGTGGGACGGATGGATGACACACGGACCACAGGAGTTGTTGGAACCGCAGGAGTTGGGTATTTTAGGATGCATGACAGCCCCTACCTGTTTATATTTTAATTATACAGGACAGGACGATACCAGGTCACAGGATGTAAACCCCACGTTAGCCATTTTTCAGAATGCTACCAACTGGTGTAATTATACAACGAGCAACATCTCGCGCTCTACTATTGTCCCAATGAGACTCCCTAAAGGAATATTCTTGATTTGTGGTGATCGTGCATGGCACGGTGTTCCCTCCCGTTTGAGAGGTGGTCCTTACACATTGGGGCACCTAACATTGTTAACTCCCAACACTTCTATGATATTGAACCTTACCCCACGGCATAGAATAAGATGACAGATTTGAAAATATCAGGAAGAGTGCAATGACCAACTGGATTTTTGGACTGCGGACAAAACCATACTAACCTCTTTCCTTGCCCCTGGGGTCGCTGCTGCCCAAGGCTTAACCACTTTAAATAAATTGGGATGTTGGCTAGCGAAACAAACCAATGCTACTTCTGCAACACTCAGTGCTTTGTTAATGGAAACTGACTCAATAAGGCATGCGACATTGCAAAATAGGGCAGCTATCGACTTCCTACTTTTGGCCCAAGGGCACGGGTGTGAGGAGTTTGATGGCATGTGTTGTATGAATTTAACAGATACATCACAGTCGGTAACTCAACAATTACAAAAACTGAAGGACTTAACAGACAGGTTACAGACAAGTTCACTAAACCTCGAATCATAGCTGTCAAGTTTGGGCCTAAGTGGATGGTTACAAGACTTAATAAAAGGGGCAGTTGTTATAGTACTTGTTATCTTAATACTAATGCTTATTGTACCATGTTTATTGCATTGTCTACAAGGAATGGTTCAAAAGGTAGTAAAGAATGCTTGGCTAGCGAATAACTCCAACAAGTATCTTACACACCCAATGAATGAGCTTTGTTAGATAATCACGCTCAAAACAAAAAGGGGGAGAGGCTACCACATTACCCTAAGAACGTTTGAATAAAGCCTTATATGTGCTAAATTATTTGAGGAAGGAGAAAGGACCTTTTCAACTGCTAACCAGGGGACGAGGTTGACGGTGGTGGCTGTTTTACCCATGGTTTTACCCATGGTTTTACCCACTTTGCAGGTGCCTCGAAGTGGGTGAGGCCATGGGTGCGGCAGTCGCCATCGTCATCGTTGGACACATCATGACACTATCAGGTGTCATCGCAATCTGGATGCCACCTCAGTCAAAAGAAAAAGTAGGGGTAAATCACACTGAAATTTGCGGTATCATGAGATGAACGTGGAAAGCTTTTGAGGCAAAGTGTTCTCTAACTACAAATGCTTTGGTAAGATATAATATTGGTCTTCATACCCTTATACAAGTACCTTTTTTCTATCACTAGGAGTAGTTTATATCACTAGAAGTAGTACAGCTAGATTTGTTTTGCTTTGTAATATTCTGCTATTGACTTAAGCATAAGTTGATATGTGACTGCCGATTTATGAAAAAATGCCGTGTGAACAAAGCCTACGAACCAATAGACGGGAGGGCTGTGGCGCGTGCAGCACGTCTGGCCAGCGGGCGCATACGCCATAGGCTCCCTGTGTTAAAAGGTGACAACTGAGGTGAGTTCCGACACTCGCTGGCCACGTGTGTCGAAACTCGTTCCTCTACAAATGTGTAATACCGGGATTTCCTGAAGGGCAGTGGGCCGGTGTACGGCAAGGCCACCGTTGCCTCCGTGGGGACGCCCACGTAAAGCTGGCACCTACCGACTGCTGGGCTGAGTTCGTGGCACAGGACGATACAAGAATGTACAGAGGGTCCATCTTTCTCACAGTCCTCGGGTTGCGAATGATCCATCAGGTTTTGTTTATACAAAAACAAAAAGGGGGAGATGTTTTGATCACTCTGCACGGCTCGACCTTAAGGAGAAGGAGCTGCAGCATTGAGAAGCTGGTAAACAGCTAGATATCTGCACGGCTCGGCCTTGAGAAGAGGGAGCTGTGGCATTGGGAAGCTGGTAAACAGCTGGACATCTGCAGGGCTCGGCCTTGAGGAGAAGGAGCTGTGGTAAACAGCTAAGAAGCAGCACTGTATAAGAAAAACAGGATGGAACCCGGACCACGTAGCAGTAACCGCAAGTAGGAGGAGTATGATAATGCAATCTTTAGGGCTAAGCCAATGATTGTAAGACAAGTATGCATAAGGTAGAACTTAGTGTATAAATATGTGTAAGGTTTTGCAATAAAGTTGAAGCTTGCCTTATCACTCATATTGAGTCGACTGCTTGCCTTCCCTCGCTCGTCGCAATTTATAATAGGGGATGGTATTAAAGGGATGTATTCAGGATCATAGATGTGGATCCTCTTAACACGCATGGTTACAGCTCTAGTTATCATAGATTTCACACGTGACAATCAAATACGGACAATAACAATAACAATTATGATAAACATTAATACATACTGGGTTAGACTATGATCCCATCCACTAACTTTTAATCTGAGCCAACTGAAAATATTTTAAATCCACCTCGTTCATTGCCAGTTGCTTGGTTTCATCTTCTCATTGAGCTCATGGGTTTGGTCCACAGTTTTTTGCATTTCATCTCTAGCTTGATGCAGAGTAGCGGACACATTTGGAATTGACAGCAGGTTTTGCCAGGATAGGTGTTATTCAGCCATCCACAAACGCTGTTCTCCTTTAGTAGTACCATATTCAATGCTAATTGATTTTCTAAAGTCATCTGTGAGGCTGCTCGTGGGTACAAGCTGGGTGTTGCTTAGCCTTGCTGGCTGGCTGCATACAATTAGCTAGAGTCTCTCCTTGCCATGGTAGATTTTCTAGATATAATCAATTTTCAATTATCACAGCCGAAGAAGTCCAAAACAATCCCATTGCTAAGCTTACTCTCATCCCTGCTGTATAATAGCTTGGCCGTGACACGGAGGGCAATACATTTCTCTTTGTTCTGTACCCTCTTGGTTTCATTAATGACTACAGTGAATGACTCCTGAGTATGATTAAAAGCTATTATGGGAGATAAACTTGTGGAATTCCTAAAGTGCATTCTAACCCATCCCAATAGGGTTGACTGTAATCTGATATCTCTTCATTAGAACATACCCATACGGTCTCAAGCAGTGCAGGATACATTAGAGTGGTACTTGTGCTCTTTACTACTGGCTCATGAGTCTTGCATCCGTTTTTTATAATGTTGGGAAGGAATCCTACATTTACTAGCCATGTGTTTAGAGGATTCTATCTGACATGCTGTCTGTAAGCTAGGGATTGGAGCACTGTAATTGTGGCACAGGCATATACTTCTTAAGGCGTGATGGAGGTCTGAGGCAAACGGTATCCATAGATAATCATCCATATTGTAACAATTTATCTTGTTTATACAATTCCATAGCCTGTCTGGTTCCAATGACATGGTATAATGGGGTCTCTTCACCCATTGTTTAAAACGTCTTTTATGATCAGGGGTGGTCCATATGCAAGAAACATTACTAGATTGTGGGCCACATGCAGATCCATACTTAGAGGTGTGAAATATGTTCATCTGATTCGTGTGATGAAGTGTAATCTTCTGGACTTTTATGGATTTCTCCTGCACCATAAAAAGGGGTATTTTACAGGAGAAGGTTAAACTACTTGGCTCGTATATCAGCTCAAACCAGTTTGACCACTGACCGCATAGTATTGTGTAAAGAAAGTGCATGCATAAGGTTTGGGGTCATCCTGGGGGCACGCCGAGGAAGATTCGAGAAGACTCTAGCAGGAAAAGAGGGCATGCGCCGAAGAAGACACGCCTGTTCATGAATATGTATTAACGGACAGGTTATAAACCAGGAACAGGAGCTGAACCGCGTGCGTCTTGGTGGAGCAGAGACTCCCGGCGCACCCAGCGCTGTTTGCTTGCCTCTATTCGCTTAATAAATTGTAAATTTGAATTGGAATCGTGTTTGGGACGAAATCATTTATAACAATTGGGGGCTCGTCCGGGATGGTCTTGGTTCCTGAATTCTGACTTGATCTAGGAGGGGCGCCCCACCTTTTGGTGGCTCCTGATCGGGTCGGGTCGGGACTAACGCCATCCTGAACCTGAATAGGGGCAAGCAAAGAATTTGATTTTTTATGAGCTCCCTTGCCGGCTGCAGCAGTTTATTTTGCCCGTAATTCTGCGCGCGAAGATCCGAACGAAGACGACGGAGTCGTAAGTATTTAAGGTGTATACCGTTCGGTTGGGTGGGATTCGGTTGCCTGTGTGTGTAAGAGTGTGACTGAGACGGAACCTCGTTCCGAAGCGATTGTGGAGGTCTTCTAACCGCGGTTCCAATCTCCCGCGAGGGACTTGGCCGGTGAAGGACCGAAGTGATTCTTATAGGATTCGTGGGTGGGTGATAGGTCCTAAACCCCCTGCAAGACACTCTTACTGGTAGCCAAGGGCTGTAGGAATTGCCACAGTAAAAATTCCTAGATGGGTCAGACGAAATCGAGACCCCAGGACCACAAGAAAGGGAGCGAATTACTAGAAATACCTCCGGAGAGTCCATTAGGAATAATGATTGAAAATTGGAATGATAGGGGCCCCAGAAAAGGAAAAAGTAAATAAAAATTAGTTCAATATTGTATGGTAGAATGGCCAAAAGAACGTTTGAGACCACATGTCTTTTGGCCCGTTTTTGGATCTTTTGAAGACTGGGTCTGCCAGGCCTTAAATATAGATGTTAATTCAAAGGAACCTTTTAGTCAGGAGGAAAGTGATTATGCAGGATTATGGGACAGAACTTTACATTCTTTTCCAGCCTCAATACTTACATTAAAAACAGATGAAAAGTTTGAGGAAGAAGAAGAGGGGAAAAGTGAAAAGGAAAAAGATGATAAATGGGAGCCACTGGATAACCTACCGCCTCCATGTTCTAATAATCCATCTCCGGCGGCGGCTCCCCCTCCGGTGGCCGTAGTACCTCTCTCTGTACCACCGTTGCCCCTATCTCCACCACCAACAGCACCGGAATTAGATCGACCTCCGGCTGCATGTACGAGAAGTAGGACTGCTGTATCTGAGGGAGCTTCTCTATATCCCTTACGAGAAGTACCCCTCGGAGGCAATCAGGGAGGCATGGGGTTTGTGGCAGTCCCGTTAAATACCACAGACGTGAGAAATTTCCAGAAAGAAATGGGGACCCTATTAGATGATCCCCTCGGAGTAGCTGAAAAATTGGACCAATTCCTAGGCCCCAATACTTATACCTGGGAAGAAATACAGTCCATTTTAGGGATCCTATTCACTGTTGAGGAAAGGGGAATGATTAGACAAGCTGGAATGAGAATTTGGGAAAGACAGAGTCAGGCAGGACCCCCGGGAGATCAGAAATGGCCAAATGTGGATCCCCACTGGGATCATCAACAACCCCCAGGAAGACAAAATATGAGGGATTTGAGAACGTTAATCATACAGGGAATAAGGGAAGCGGTTCCCCGAGGGCAAAACATTACTAAAGCATTTAATGAACAACAAGGGAAAGACGAATCTCCAACAGAATGGTTGGAGAGGTTGAGGAAAAACCTACCAATGTATTCTGGAATTGATCCGAATACAGTGGCTGGGACCGCACTCCTTAGAACACAATTTGTAGCTAAATCCTGGGGGGATATAAGAAGGAAATTAGAAAAATTGGAGGATTGGCAAGAAAGAGGATTAGAGGAGTTACTTAGAGAAGCCCAGAAAGTCTATGTTAGGAGGGACGAAGAAAAACAAAAAGCAAAAGCAAAAATTTTTGTAGCAGCAGTAAGGGAAAGTCAGAAAAATAAGACGACTCCTGGAGAGAAAAGGGAAAAAAGAATAGAGCAGACACCCCGGGGACAGCCTTATCGAGGAAGATTTACAATTCCCGTCTGTTACTACTGTAACAAGAGGGGACATGTTCAGAAGAACTGCCGTCAGCGGGAACAAGATGAGAAGATGTTCAAAGAAGATTAGGGGTGTCGGGGGCTCTATCTTCTGGGGACTTCAACATCAACAGAGCCCTTGATAAAATTATTGATTGGTCCCCATAAAGAGGAAGTTTTATTTTTAGTGGATACAGGGGCCGAAAAGTCAACCATTCAAAAACTTCCAAAAGGAATAGAAAAAGGGAAGAGTTACGTGTCAGTAGCAGGAGCAAAAGGAGAGCCTTTTAAAGTAAATATATTGAAAGATGTAGAAGTAGAAACAGAAAAGAAAATTTGTCTTAATGATTTACTTTTGCTCCCTGAAGCGGAATACAATTTATTAGGAAGGGATTTGATTTTGAAGTTAAACTTGAGCATTCAGAGTCAAGGGGACAAATTGCAGATTAAATTATACACTTTAACACAAGAGGATGAAGAAGCTATTAACCTCTCAGTGTGGTATAAGGAAGGGGAAACTGGAAAGACAAAATGAACCCCATAAGCGTTCAAATAATAGATCCGCACCGCCCAATTAGAATCAAGCTATACCCTATACCTATGGAGGGTCGAAAAGGATTAAAACCTGTAGTTGACAGACTTTTGGAAAAAGGAACCCTAGAACCATGTATGTCACCTCGTTACACGCCCATTCTTCCCGTAAAAAAGCCGGACGGGTCATACAGGATGGTGCAGGACTTAAGAGCTGTAAATCAGCGAAAAATCACTAAATTCCCTGTGGTGGCAAATCCTTATACTTTATTGAGTCATATATCTCCCAAACATACTTGGTATAGTGTAATAGATTTGAAAGATGCTTTTTGGGCCTGTCCTCTGGATGAGGCATCCAGAGATTATTTTGCCTTTGAGTGGGAGGACCCCGAAACAGGACAAAAACAACAATTAAGATGGACTGTGTTACCACAAGGGTTTACGGAGTCACCAAATCTATTTGGACAAACTTTAGAAACAATTCTACAAGATTTCACAATACCTAAGGAGGTAAAATTATTGCAATATGTGGACGATTCATTAGTAGCAGGAGAAACTGAAGAGGGGATCCGAAAAACCACCATTAAATTGTTAAATTTTCGAGGGGAAAAGGGATTAAAGGTGTCCCGATCAAAGCTACAGTTTGTAGAACAAGAAGTAAAATATTTAGGACATTGGCTGAGTAAGGGAAGGAAGAAGTTAGATCCTGATAGGGTATCTGGGATTCTATCCTTAAGACCCCCACAGACTAAAACGGAAATTAGGCAAATACTGGGATTAGTAGGATATTGTAGACCATGGCTTGAAAATTATAGTGATAAAGTAAAATTCTTATATGAAAAATTAACTAATAACCAACTTAAGTGGTTTATTGAAGTTGATCAGAGATTTGAGGAAGTAAAAAGGGCATTAATACAAGCACCTGTATTGAGCCTCCCAGATCTAGAAAAACCTTTCTATCTCTTTGTGAATACATCAAGCCAGACAGCATATGGAGTTCTTACTCAAGACTGGGCAGGAATCCAAAAAACCCATGGGGCATTGTTCTAAGTTACTTGATCCAGTAAGCAGAGCATGGCCTGCTTGTCTCCAAGCTTTGGTTGCTACAGCATTATTAATAGAGGAAGTTAGGAAGATTACCTTTAGTGCTCCTTTAAAAGTGTATACCCCACACAATGTCAGAAATGTTTTACAACAAGAAGCGGAAAAATGGTTAACGGACAGCCGGACCCTAAAGTATGAAGCAATACTAATAGACTCCCCTGACTTAGAACTGAGGGTGACTTCTGCTCAGAGTCCAGCACAATTTTTGTTTGGAGAACCATCAGAGGAATTACAACATAACTGTTTAGAGGTAATTGAGACCCAGACTAAGGTGAGACCAGATCTAAGAGATGCTGAGTTGTAAAATGGAGAAGCGCTGTTTATAGATGGCTCCTCCCGAGTGGTAGAAGGGAAGAGAAAATCGGGATATGCAATAATTAATAAGGACTTAGAAATTGTGGAATCAGGACCTCTGAGTCCATCATGGTCAGCTCAGGCTTGTGAGCTGTATGCCCTATGTAGGGCCCTGGAATTATTAAAAGGAAGAAGCGGGACTGTATTTACAGATTCTAAATACGCATATGGGGTGGTCCACACTTTTGGAAAAATTTGGGAAGAAAGAGGTTGGATTAATACTCACGGGAGGAATTTAATACATCAAGAATTAATAGTAAAAATTTTAAAGGCGTTAAGAGAACCAAAGGAGATAGCAGTGGTACATGTGAGGGGACACCAAAAGGGACTTTTGGTGATTACCGAACTAGAGGAAATAACTTAGCAGCTAAAGAGGCCCAGGAAGCAGCCTTGAGGACTAAAGTTGCCAAAATTAATGTCATACAAACAAAGGAGGACACCAGCAAAGAAGGACGAGAGGAAAGAGAGAAGGAGTTTACCCCAGAAGGACAAACAAAATTGAAGAAAATAGGAGCTAAATTAGAACAAGGAAAATGGGCACTGCCCGATGGGCGAGAAATGCTGCCAAAAGCCTACACCAGGCGATTATTAGAACGTTTGCATGCACAAACACATTGGGGTACAAAAGCGTTAAGTGATCATTTTCTTAAACAATTTGGTTGTATTGGAATTTTTGAAATAGCAAAGCAAATTACACAAGGTTGCTTAATTTGTCAAAAGGTAAATAAGACAGTGTTTCGACAAGCAGCCACGGGAGGGAGAAAAACAGCTTACAGACCTTTTGAGAAAGTACAAGTCGATTTCACTGAATTGCCTAAGGTAGGGAGGATAAAATATTTATTGGTAATAGTAGATCATTTAACACAGTGGGTAGAAGCGTACCCTGTAGCACGAGCTACGGCACAGATGGTGGTAAAAATTTTATTAGAACATTTGATACCTAGATATGGGATAATCCAGTACATTGATTCTGACCAGGGCACACACATTACTTCTAAAATAATAAAACTATTATGTCAATCATTAGGTATTCAGTGGGAATACCACACTCTGTGGCACCCACAAAGCTCAGGGAAGGTAGAAAGAATGAATCAAACAATAAAACAACAATTGGCTAAATTAATGATTGAGACACAAATGCCCTGGACGAAACGTTTACCATTGGCACTTAACAAAAACATACAGTGAGACTGGAATATCGCCATATGAAATGTTCTATGGCATGCCTTATTTTCAAGGAATGCCTCTGGGGAACAATGTAATTGAGGATCATAGTATCCAACAAGATATAATTACCATTGGAAAAAGATTAAAAGAATGAAGAGAGATTGGGATGGTGGCCCAAACACCACCTTTAGGATTTGCAATTCATCAGTTAGAACCAGGAGATAAAATTCTGATAAAAACATGGAAAGAAGGAAACCTATCTCCCCTCTGGGAAGGACCTTTCCTTGTTTTATTCACTACAGAAACAGCTGTGAGAACTGCTGAAAAAGGATGGACACATGTGTCACGAGTGAAAGGTCCAGGGAAGGAGTGGAAGGTCACATCTGACTAAATTGCTGTGGGAATTTTATTGCGGCTACTCCTGTAATAGAAACAGGAGTGAAACATGAAATTCCCACAGTTGCTAACAATCTACTTGTAAATCTTGCTGAAAACATTGCTAAGTCATTGAATATAACTAATTGTTACGTTTGTGGTGGAACAAATCGAGGTGAACGATGGCCATGGGAAGCTATGGAGAGCAATATAAGTAATCCCCAAGTTTGGAAAACAATGGGAAAGGGTAATAGGAAACAACAATGGGTACTCCAAACGAGTATCATCGGAAGGAGTTGTTGGCAAAAGAAGAACAGGAAAAAGGAGCTGGAACTAGAATTTGTCCTTGGTGTAGAAGGTGGTGTTTATTTGTAAGAACTGCAGGCTAACTGGCAGTTTTCTGTAGCCATAAAGCCTTGCAAATAAAGAGGATCGCCAGGCTCGGGCAAGTGCTCAGGTCTGGACAAACCACTGATCTAGCAAAGCTCTGGCCTTCACAAGCAGTGCTCAATTAATTTGGGTACTAAGAAAGCACCCCCTTAAAGGAAGGAAGAGGGCAAGACCGGAGGGGAACTGGTGTTGCGGCTTAAAAAGGGTCTGCCAAGGGCTGCAACCCCTTTGGGCTGTGACCGCCGACCACTATGGCCCTGACCGGACCTCTTCTAGTTCTACTTGGGGTGAGTTCCTTGACTCTGACTACGGCAAATAACTGTAGTCAATATTGGAACAAGTCCAGCTGGGGTTTACCCCAGAAAAATGGGAAAACTGAGGACCTTTTCTAATTGTACAGCCCGTACGTGTAATCAACAATAAAACCTAGTTTTTTCCTGTTACCCATAAATTAGGGAGAGCGACTAGGAGTCCAGGTGTATAACGAATGGCCTCCTGAGAGATAAACTTGGAATGGAATCAATCTAGGAGGATTTTGGGGAGATTTTATGGGTGGTGATTGGCTTACTAAAATCGGGATAGTTGTATTGGGGATATGTGGGGAATTGTTACTAGATTAATCTACTCGGTTATACAAGGAATGCAGGTATCTGCAGTACTCAATTGGAAACGAAAACACGAATCAATACTATAAAGAAAAAGATGGGGGATTGTGAAATATGTTCATCTGATTCGTGTGATGAAGTGTAAGCTTCTGGACTTTTATGGATTTCTCCTGCACCATAAAAAGGGGTATTTTACAGGAGAAAGTTAAACTACTTGGCTGGTATATCAGCTCAAACCAGTTTGACCACTGACCGCATAGTATTGTGTAAAGAAAGTGCATGCATACGGTTTGGGGTCATCCTGGGGGCACGCCGAGGGAGATTCGAGAAGACTCTAGCAGAAGAAGAGGGCATGCGCTGAAGAAGACACGCCTGTTCATTAACATGTATTAGCAGACACGCCTATTCATGAATATGTATTAGCGAACAGGATCACGCTGAGGAAGATTCGAGAAGATCCTAGAAGGAGAAGAGGGCATGCGCCAAAGAAGACACGCCTGTTCATGAATATGTATTAACGGACAGGATATAAACCAGGAACAGGAGCTGTACCGCGTGCGTCTTGGTGGAGCGGAGACTCCCGGCGCACCCAGCGCTGTTTGCTTGCCTCTATTCGCTTAATAAATTGTACATTTGAATTGGAATCCTGTTTGGGACTAAATCATTTATAACACAGATAATTAATCAGACTGAAATTAGCGGTATCATTAGAGGAACATGGAAAGCTTTTAGGGCAAAGCACTCTATAACTACAAATCCCTTGGTGAGATATAATAAAGGTTATCATAGCTTTGTACGGGCGCTTTTCCCATCACGAGGAGTAGTACAGCTATGTGAAATATGTTCATCTGATTCGTGTGATGAAGTGTAACCTTCTGTCCTACGTATCCTTGTATGACCGCAAGCCTAAGTCTAGCAGAGTGGTTAATGTATATAATGTAATACATTGTAAACTTCAATTGGAATCCTGTTTGGGACTCAGACGTTTATCTCAGCTAGAAAAAGCAATAGTTAGCTTGTCGGCAGAAATGGAAATTATCGCCAATTATCGTATACATACGGAGGGGTTAACAGATGGAATTTTGGCCTGTGAGAAAACTGCAGTTAGAATATCAGAAAATGGATGGCTGGGTAAGAAACAGATACTATGCTGGGTGAGAGAAAACAGCCCAAGAGATAAGAAAGTTGATCAAGGTTAGGGGAGGATGGGGAAGGCATGCAGTAACGGAGGAATATAAAGCACAATTCACAATTTTGTTTGCCTTGTAACATTCTGCTATTGGCTTGAGCATGGTTGATATGTGACTGCTGGATTACGGTAATATGCCGCGTGAACAAAGCCTACGAACCAACAGACAGGGTGGCTGGGGCACGTGCAGCACGTCTGGCCAGCGGGCGCGTATGCCATAGGCTCTCTGTGTTGAAAGGTGGCAACCAAGGCGTGTTCTGACACTCGCTGGCCACGTGTGTCGAAACTCGTTCCTCTGCAAATGTATAAATACCGGGATTTCCCAAAGGGCAGTGGGCCGGTGTACGGCAAGGCCACCGTTGCCTCCGTGGGGACGCCCATGTAAAGCTGGCACCTACCGACTGCTGGGCTGAGTTCGTGGTGCAGGACGATAGAAGAATGTACAGATGGTCCATCTTCCTCACAGTCCTCGGGTTGCGAATGAACCATCAGGTTTTGTTTATAGATAAACAAAAAGGGGGTGATATTGGGATCACCCTGCATGGCTCGACCTTAAGGAGAAGGAGCTGTGGCATTGAGAAGCTGGTAAACAGCCGGACACCTGCAGGGCTCAACCTTGAAGAGAAGGAGCTGTGGTAAACAACTAAGAAGAAGCAAAGGAGCGCGTGGACATACAGAGGCGACCAATCCTGCCTCTGTGAGAGTCGCGTGGACTTAAAGCAATAGCCAACCGGGTAGCACTTTTAGGTGCGTGAACGCGCTGTATTTGTATAAAAAGCACGCTACGCTAACAATAAAGGTCTTTGGCCTGAAGCCCTGCCACAGTCCGTGCCCTATTACTCCACACTCCTGAGCAATTTTTTCTCCAGGCTTAACAGTCCCAGACCTCTCAGCCTTCCGTCCTATGGAAGATGCTGCGGTCCCTTAAATCAGCTTTGTGGCCCTTTGATAGCCTTGCTTTAGCAGGTCAACAACTTTCTTGCACTGGGGAGCCCAGCACTGGACACAGCACTCCAGATGTGGCCCACCGGTGCTCAGTGGAGGAGAAGGTTAACTTCCCTCCATCTGCCGGCAATGCTTTTCCTAATGCAGCCCAGGAGGCTGCTGGCCTTTGCTGCGAGGCTGCCTGGCTGGCTCATGCTCAGCTGCTTGCCCTCCAGGACCCTAAGGTACTTCTCTGCAGAGCTGCTATCTAGCCAGTCAGCCCCCAGCATGATGTCCACAGTGTGGCTGGATGACAGGCTGTCCTCCCCCGGGGACTTTCTCAGCAGCAGCTTGTCCTTCTTGGAGATCGGCTTCACCTCTGTCACAGGCCCCACTCATTGCTGCAAGTGTCACCTGGGACAACAAACCCCTCTCCTGCCAGGGCTGCACAGCCCAAGGCCGTTTTCTGTCTGGTCTTGGGGACTGCAGCTTTTGCTCTCGTTGTGAGAACCTCCTTCATCATTATGTTGCCTCCTGCCATCCACTCCAGCACACATCGGCTGTGAAGCCTTTCCACACAAAGAGGGCCAATCTTTTGGTATCAGGTGTCCATGTGACAAATCTGCCCTTGGCCCTGGTGCCACATCTGAGGTGCTACAGGCCTAATGTGCACCAAAGCCCACAGCCTGGAGCACAGACAGCAGGAGGACAACATGCCATCGCAAAGCTGTGACGTTAGGGGAGCAAGAGTCAAGATGGAAAAGGACAGCTCCCACAGCTTTTGTGACTGACGGAGATACAACATCTTTAGGCGAGACTAACAGGGAAGGCGAGAAGTGGAGGATGCCCTGCTTGCTACCAGAGCAGGTCAGATGTGTGGATGTTCTCTATGGGACATGCAACAGGATGTTGCGTGTGGGTCAGCTTCTAACTGTGCCACCCAGTCTGAGGCTCACCTGGACCTTGTACTCCCAAAAGAGGAAAAGTTGGTCAGGGATGGGAAGACCAGTTTCAGCCTTGGTTGTAGTCAGCATGAAACTGTGGTCTCCCAGATCTGCACAGAAGCGGGGAAGGAGAGTAGCCGAGCACAGACCCTGCACATGCGGGAATGAGAACTTGGCCTACTGAGGGCACTGGCAGGTGGGATCCCATGGGGGCAGTGTCAGGGCCCTGAGAGCATCCACAGGCCTTCAGGACCCTAATCAGCCTCACCTGGGGCCTCCATCCACACCTCTGTCCATGGGCCCAGGAGACCATTGAAGACCAGGCCTGAGTTTCAGCCCCAGCTTGATCGATGCTCTAGGTGTACTGGTCTCCAGACATAGCCTTGCCTGTCCATCGACCTTGTTCACTTGTACGTGAAGAGTCACTTCCCAGCTTGATTCTTTATGGGGTGTACAATGGATGACACTGTGGCCCTCCAAGTGCCAGAGCCCAGGTGAGTCACAGAGGCCTAGGGCCTTTCTCCTTCCTTTCTTCCCATCACTTGATCAGCTTTTGGGAGGAGAGGAAGGAAAAGCAGATGAGGTTTCTGGGTGCCAATGACTGAAAGGATGGAGCAGAGCCATCACATGTGAAATGATCTAAAGCCTAGGCTAGTTCAAAACTGTTATCTTCTGTTCCTATATCTGAGGCCTTCTATCTTCAGGAAGAACCTGGAAGCTCCGAGATCCCTCCATCTTGCCCTCTTTTAGCAATTCAGTTGACCGTACCCAAGTCAGAGGCTTTCCTTCAGTTCTGTTTACAGTGTAAAGCACCCCATGGTCTGGAGATATGGCAGGATAGTTGCATAAGGATCCCACTCCTTTGGACAAGAAGATGGATGTTCCCGGGAGGATGGATGTTCTCAGGGGGCATGACGTACCAATAGCTGTGTTCAGGGAGCTGGTCAAAGGCCTTGTCTCCATTTCTGTAACGGCGGCACAGATGCCTGGTTCATGTGTAAACTCTTTCTCCGGATTCTGGCATTTAGCGAGCAAGCTGGTCTGACCTCAGAGCTGGCCCTGCTTGGAGCCAGTGCAACTCTAGAGACCTCCTGACCCTCCTTCCACCCTGAATTGTCCTGTGATGTAGAGACCCTCTCCTCCAGCTTAGTCTCTTCTCATATGACATGTGGCAAGGCACAGGCCTGTTGGGAAAGAGACTGCTGCGAGGGGGTCTCTAGTCCAGCCTCCAGGCTGGCCGTGACTTTGCGGCGCTGAAACTTGAAGAGCTCCAAAGGTGGAGATCATGGCAACGCTCCTCCTAGTCCATTTTATTTTTCCTGAGGTTCAGCCTAAAGCTCCCAAGAGGCAGCTTGTGGCTGTTCCTTCTGTCGTATCAATGGTGACTGCAGAAAACAGGTTGGCTCCGTTATCCCTCCAGGCAGGTGCAGGCTCTTGCTAGGTAAACCCGTGCCTCCACTTCAGCAGGCTACAGACACCCAGCTCCCTCAGACTCTCCCCACAGCTCATCCTTTAGGCCCTTCACTTCAAGTTGGCAGACCTCCTCCAGACACTCCACTCTCCTTTCGAAATGTGAGAACCACTGACTCATATGGCATTGTCACAGTTCCCTTAGTCAGTCAGGTCCCTGTCCATGCTGCTGCATGGAGTTGTTTCTGAGCTTTTCCTTCAAAACCTTGAGGTTTCTGCTGGCCAAATCCCAGGTGTGCCAAGGTCCCTCTGGACTGAACCTCCAACAGTCCAGCTTTTAAAGTATGCGTGCCAACGGCCATCCTGAGTCGTGGTGCCTCTAACAAGATCAGAACTTAAGTAGCTGCAGGACACTACAGAGAAGAAAAGAGTACTGGCGTTAAGTTGAGTTGCAATGCGAGGTAGAAAGCACCACAGTAACAACCTCAGAGACACCAAAGGAAGGTTCAAAGTGAGCAAATGCAGGGCCACTGGATAAACAGTGAAAAGTCCTTGGCTTTTTGCATGGGTGGGGATAAGGATGGTTAAAGAGCAGGACTTGAGAGGTGGGAAAAGAATGAAAAGGGAATGAATGGTGAAGCAAAGGAAATAACCAGGGCTGTTTGGGGATACCTGTGAAGCAGTCCTGCATCTGAGCAACACTGCCTGGAGGAGGAGAAGACAACTTCAGCTGATCTGACTATGCCAGCATCTGACTTACTTCCATGGTCACGGGGAACCTGACAGCTTTCCCTACTGTCATCAAGGGCACACCTAGAGAGGAAGGAACCACAGCATCATTTAGTTTTCCACTCTCCTGAATGGGACCTCAGTAGGTCTCCAGTCCAACCTCATGCTCACAGCAGAATCGGCTACGGAGTCAGACCACTTTGCTCAAGGCTTTGCCACATGGGGGCTGGAAAATGTCCAAGGACAAAGACAGGAAAACATCTCTGGGAAACCTGCTTCAATGTTTGGATGCCCTTATGGAGAAAAAGATTGTCCCTATCTCCAGCCTCAACATTCCTTATTTCAACATTTGACTATCGTCTATTATCGTCCTGCCAAGCACCACGGTGACAAGACTGGCTCCATCTTCCTGAAAACCTCCCTGCAGGGACTGGCTGGCTGCTATGAGGTTCCCCAGACCTTCCCTTTCCCAGGCCGAAGGCAGCCCTTTCCCTCAGTTTCTGCTCCCCAGGCAAGTGCTGCAGCCCCTGCGCATCTTGGCAGCCTCCCACTGAAGTCACTCCCAGTTGTCAACGTCTTCCTTGATGTGGTGGATTGACTCTGGCCAATAGCCCGGCAGCCACGCAGCCGCTCACTCTTTCCCCCCCTTCCCCACTGGGACAGGAGAGAGAACAGGAAGAAATAAAGCACGGAAAGTTGTGGGTCAAGATAAAGACAGCTTAGCAGGTGAAAGAAAGAGATTTTTTAAAAATCAACAAGCAATAATAATAACAAGCAACGCAAAGGCAACCACTCACCACTTCCCACAAGCAAAAATGATGCCCAGCCAGTCTCCACACAGAAGACTTTTGAATGAAAAAACATTAATGGAGAAGCCGCTGCCTGAGCATTCACACACCAATCAAGGAGTTGCACACACACCACCCGAGACTTTAACTGCTGGGTCTGGAGTCCCTTTGCAGCAGGAGACTCCAGTGAGCCGACGTGTGCGCCTTTCGACTCTACACACACACACACACACACACACACACACACACAGAGTCTCTCTTGGGTGCTTTCTCTTCCCTCAGGCTCAACCCTAGGTTTCCTGAAGCAGAATCTCTGACATGACGTATACCAGTTGAATTTATTAAGCGGTACAGTGGTGAAGAACAGCTTGAGCTGAGTGCCTCTGGAGACGGACCCCGAACCAGAGACTCTCTGGACAATTATACCCTTACAGTCTAAGCTCCCCTCCCCTTGTGAGACGGTTTAGTCCAGTTGGAGTATTTGGGTCTGGGGTCTCCTTTTTCCTCATTGGATCCTTTCACTGTCTCCAAGCAGGCCGTTCTTTTTCGTTTCTCGATGAGGCAACCTCTGCTGATGGATGTGGCTATCTTATCTTTCTAATTTACACCAGTTTCAGGGCCTTCCCTCACGCGACTAAGTAAGAGTTCAGTAGAACTTCATCAGTAGCTAGGTGAAAGTTCACCGCTCATGAAGGTCTAAGGCCTTTTACTAATGCTATGCAATGGATTGCATGTGAACTAGGAAGTGATTCCTGTAACAAAAATATTCTAGTTCCTTCTTCCTCTGTCCCAGCTTTTATTGCTCAGCACAACGTCGTACGTTAGAGAGTATCCCTTTGGTCAGTTGGGGTCAGCTGTTCTTGCCCATCTGCAGCCCACTCACTGGGAGGGAGCAGAGGCGGCCTTGACACTGTGCAAACACTGCTCAGCAATAGCCAGAACACTGGTGTGTTATCAACACTGTTTAAGGCACAAATGCAAAACATAGCACCACACAGGCTGCTATGAAGGAAGGTAACCCCATCCCAGCCAGATCAGTACACCTGAACTGGGGCCCTAAAACTGGATATAATTGGTTACAGGTGGTCTAACAAGCAATGAGCATGGGGAGACAACCACTTCCCTCACTCTTTTGGCGAGGCTCCTCTTTATACACTTCAGGACACTGCTGGCTGCCTTTGCTGCCAGGCCACACTGGATCAAGTGGTTAATGTCTTTTGTAGTTAATAATTCTAATCTTTCATATATTTTCACCTGTGCTGATACAATGACCATTTCTGAAGTAATGTTTTCAGCAGACTGTCTAGACAAAGGCCCTTTCCATTGTTCTCCTTCCCTTACTCTTTGTTCATTCAGATACTTCCCACCCACACTGCTGCTTTGAGCTTCAGGGACTAAAAGCCTGCCTGTCTTTCAGTAGTATAACGGTATCTTTAGCCAACTCTTTTAATTGTATCTACCTTTATCTATCTATCTATCTAAAACATTTCTCGTAAGATCATCCCTTGTAGAAAGGCGACCTCATTAGAGGCAGCTTGTACTTAGTATATGGTTGAGGAGTGTTTTATTGCTTAAGACACTTGATCGTGCTTTACTTTGCTTTGCTTGCAAATGGGAAACATCCTTCTGTGCCTGTGTGCAGCCAGTCCTCTAAGGAAAGTGGGTGGGAGATGGTGCAATGGAGCTCTAACATTCAGCTCCCAGAGTTCAGAGAAGTCTGATGAAGGGAAAGTGATGTAAATCCCAGGTGGCCAACGACAGGTGGGGAGTCTGGGGAGGTGAGGAGCAAGGTTGTCCACCCAGTGTCAGATCTCAAGGGACTGCTTTTCCTACCTGTCCAGACCTCCTCAGGAGACGCTCCTGACACTCAGGATCCATATCAGTTGGATAATGCTTCTATCACTTCTTTAAACTGAAATTAACAAAATACCGCCTTTAAAATTAAAAATAACTTTATTAGGTGCACTTTGAAATCTTCCTTCTTAACCACGCTATGAAACAACTCAGATTAGCTATACGAGTCTTGCAGACGTGGAGAACGTTACAGGAAGAGGCATGACTTGTTAGGGCTTTCTGTGTTTTAAGGAGCCCCATGGTGTATTTGGGGCTCAGTCCGTGAACCTCAGATACTGGGAGAAGACTGAACAAACCTCTCAAGAAGTCAAAGCCAGAAGCAAACCCCAAAATACCTTGAAGCATTAATGGGACTTAATGAGACCCATTACTGCCAAAGGCTCCTCATTGACTCATTAGAGCAGATACTTGGAGACGGTGACTGCAGGTAGGCAAGGGCACTGCACAGGTGGCTGTAATGCTGAGAAAACCCTTGGTTCGTTTTATGAAGCAGGCAAGGCCAAACCCTGAGCCCAGGTCCTGGGAAGGCAGTTTCTGAGAAGAGAAGAATAAAGTTTTGTCTCACTGGCCCTGGTGGTAGAGACAGCTGCTATAGTCAAGACGACAAAGACCTCAGTCCTTTTGGACCTCTCGGTCTTGCTAGAACCCTTGGCCATCTCTATGCAGGCTGCCCTACACTGTCCCATGCCTCACCTCTTTCCCTTCAGCTTGCTGACAGCCATCTTGCTTTCCCACCTAGCTCTCACCCTGGCATTTCTATGCCTTCACTGATGGCTCTCCACCCTCACCAGCTGCTCCTTGAAACACAAAGCCATGGGATAATCCAGACTCCCTCTGGGTGATCTCTTGCAGCATAAGACTACCCTCTCAGTGAGGATTATTTTTTCTCACATCCAGACAGAACCTTCCCAGCTGTAATTTGTGGAGGTTTCTTGCTCTTCCCGCTACTAAGAAAAGCTCCATTGTCCCTGAAACTGTGAGGAATGAGCGATTCGTGTAAAGAAAATCTAGTGAATATAAGCTTGAAGCAAATGTCATTTATATTGAAATAAAGGAATATATGTAGGGCATGACCATAAACAGGGGAGTGGTAGTCTTTATGTAACTTCCTGATAAGTATAGTTTGGGTAACTCCCTTGATATGTGTAGCTTATGTAGCCTCCTGATATGTAAGTTAGTTCCTGATATACTAGTGCAAACCAGTGTTGTAAATAACCGCAGAAATGTCAAGAAAATGTATAGCCAAATCAAGTAGCATAATATAAGTAGAATAACGGAGCGCCTGCACAAACAGAGAGGTCATGTAGAGTGCACTGACGAAGAGGAGCATCTTCCTCCCAACGACCACCGGACGACCACCTAGAAAAAGATGAAGCATGCGCAGACCGGGGAAGTGGTGACGTACTTAAAGAAAGAGTCATCTTCCAAGAAAAAGGCGGAGAAAGGCAAGAAACGAAGCCTAGAGAAGTATAAAGGAAGGAATTGTAAGAAGTGAAGGTGTGCGTCTTGGTGGAGCGGAGACTCCCGACGCACCCAGCGCTGTTTGCTTGCCTCTATTTGTTTAATAAATTGCAAACTTAAATTGGAATCCTGTTTGGGACTAAATCATTTATCACAACTGGGGACTCGTCCGGGATGGTCTTGGTTCCTGAATACTGACTTGATCTAGGAGCGGCGCCCCACCATTTGGTGGCTCCTGATCGGGTCGGGTCGGGACTAACACCATCCTGAACCCAAATAGGGGCAAGCAAAGAATTTGATTTTTTATGAGCTCCCTTGCCGGCTGCAGCAGTTTATTTTGCCCGTAATTCTGCGCGCGAAGATCCGAACGAAGACGACGGAGTCGTAAGTATTTAAGGTGTATACCGTTCGGTTGGGTGGGATTCGGTTGCCTGTGTGTGTAAGAGTGTGACTGAGACGGAACCTCGTTCCGAAGCGATTGTGGAGGTCTTCTAACCGCGGTTCCAATCTCCCGCGAGGGACTTGGCCGGTGAAGGACCGAAGCGATTTTTATAGGATCCATAGGTGAGTGAGAAGTTTGAAACCCCCTGCAAGACACTCTGCTTGGTAACCAAGGGCTGTAGGAATTGCCACAGTAAAAATTCCTAGATGGGTCAGACGAAATCGAGAATCCAGGACCAGAAGAAAGGGAGCGAATTACTAAAAATACCTCCGGAGATTCCATTAGGAATAATGTTAAAACATTGGAATAATAAGGGCCCTGGAAAAGGGAAGACAAAAGAGAAATTAGTTAAATATTGTATGGTAAAATGGCCAAAGAACCCCTTGAGACCCCACGTTTTTTTTGGCCTTTATTTGGGTCATTTGAGGATTGGGTTTGTCAGGCGCTAAACCTGTATGTAAATTCTAAGGAACCGTTTTGCCAAGAGGAGAGCGAGTATGCTAGTTTATGGATAAAGGCCTGTGTGGGCATTTTTCATCTTAAAACAGGAGTAGGGAAAAATAAGACCGTAGGGGAGCAACACATGGAAAAGGAAAAGAAGGATTGGGACCCCCTAGATCACTTACCTCCCCCGTATAATCCAGCTACCCGTCAAATACCGTCACCAAATCTGACGACTTCCCCTACGGCCCCGGGGTCGAATTCAACTCTAAGGGGAGGATCCCAAACTGAGTACCCAGAGCGTCTTTGTATCCTTTACGGGAAGTACCTCTGGGTGGAGATAGAGGATTGGCAAGAGAGAGGGTTGGAAGAATTACTAAGAGAAGCTCAAAAGGTTTATGTCAGGAGGGACGAAGAAAAACAAGAAGCAGAGGCAAGAATTTTTGTAGCAGCAGTGAGGGAAAGTCAGAGGAGTAAGACTCAGCTGGGAGAGAAAAAAAGATAAGAGACCAGAACAGCCACCCCAGGGACAATCTCATCAAGACAGACCCACAACTCCCATCTGTTACTATTGTAACAAAAAGGGACGTGTTCAGAAAAACTGCCGTAAACGGGAATGGGATGAGAAAATGTTCAAAGAGGATTAGGGGTGTTAGGGGCTGTATCTTCTGGGGACCTCAACATCAACAGAGCCCTTGATAAAACTATTAGTAGGTCCCCAAAAAGAAGAATTTTTATTTTTAGTAGATACTGGAGCTGAAAGGTCAACGATTCAGAAACTCCCAAAAGGGGTAGGAAAAGGAAAAGCCCAGATGTCAGTAACAGGTGCAAAAGGAGAACCCTTCAAAGTCCCCATCTTAGAAGAAGTAGAGATTGAGACAGAGACAAAAATTTGTTTAAATGATTTACTTTTATTACCAGAAGCAGAATATAACCTATTAGGGAGGGACTTGATTTTAAAACTAAACCTAACTATTCAGAACCAAGGAGATCGGTTATATATTAACTTATGTACCTTAACCCAACTTGATGAGGAAAAAATTGACCCCCAAGTATGGTATAAGGAAGGAGATGTTGGGAGATTAGATATGGAACCCATCAAGGTACAAATAACAGACCCTCATAAGCCAATTAGAATTAAACAATATCCTATATCTATAGAAGGCCGGAGAGGTCTAAAACCTATTGTGGATAAATTACTAAAAAATGGGACTTTGGAACCATGTATGTCACCCCACAATACCCCGATACTCCCTGTAAAGAAATCAGATGGTACATATAGGATGGTACAGGATTTGAGAGCCGTGAATCGGCGAACAATCACCAAATTCCCTGTCGTGGCAAATCCTTATACTTTATTGAGTCACCTGTCTCCTAAACATATTTGGTATAGTGTAATAGATTTGAAAGATGCCTTTTGGGCCTGTCTTTTGGATAAGGGGTTCAGAGATTATTTTACCTTTGAATGGGAAGACCCCAAAACAGGACGAAAAACAACAATTAAGGTGGACTGTGCTACCACAAGGGTTTACGGAGTCACCAAATTTGTTTGGACAGACCTTAAAGAAAATCTTACAAGGTTTTACAGTACACGAGGAGGGAAAAATTATTACAATATGTGAATGATTTACTGGTAGCAGGAGAAACTGAAGAGGAGACCCGAAAAGCCACCATTAGATTGTTAAATTTTTTAGAGAAAAAGGGATTAAAAGTGTCCTGCTCGAAATTACAATTTATAGAGCAAGAAGTAAAATATTTGGGACATTGGTTAAGCAAAGGAAAAAAAAAGAAATCAGATCCTGACCGGGTTTCTGGTATTTTAATCCTAAGACCTCCACAGACTAAAAAGGGAATGGAAAAAAAAAAACAAAAAAAAACAAACAAACAAACAAAACAAAACAAAAACAAACAAAAAAAAACCACAAAAAACCCACACACACTGGTGGGATATTTATCCAAATTGTTAGATTCGGTGAGCAGGGGGTGGCCAGCATGTCTCCAAGCCCTAGTTGCTATGGCATTATTGATAGAGGAAGCTAGGAAAATTACCTTTAGTGTACCTCTAAAGGTATATACGCCACATAATGTTAGGAATGTCCTCCAACAGAGGACAGAGAAATGGTTGACAGATAGTAGACTTTTGAAATATGAAACCATCTTGATAGATTCACCTAATTTGGAATTAGGAGTCACCTCTGCCCAGAGCCCCGCTCAGTTCCGGTTTGGGGAACCCTCAGAAGCAGTAGTGCTATAACACAATTGTTTAGAAGTTATAGAATCCCAGACAAAAGTAAGGCTCAATCTTAGAGATATTGAATTGGAGGGAGGAGAAAAATTGTTTGTAGATGGATCCTCCCAAGTAATAGAAGGGAAGAGAAAATCAGGATATGCAAAAATTGACAAGGACTTAGAACTTGTGGAATCAGGACCTCTGAGTCCATCATGGTCAGCTCAGGCTTGTGAGCTTTATGCCTTATGTAGGGCCCTGGAATTATTAAAAGAAAGAAGAGGGACCATATTCACAGATTCCAAATATGCATATGGAGTAGTCCATACTTTTGGAAAAATTTGGGAGGAAAGAGGCTTGATTAACACTCAAGGAAAGAACTTAATACATCAGGAGTTGATAGTAAAATTTTAAAAGTGTTAAGAGAACCAAAGGAAATAGCCGTGGTGCATGTGAGGGGACACCAAAAGGGATTAGATTATCGAATTAGAGGAAATAATTTAGCAGATAAGGAGGCTCAGGAAGCAGCCTTGAGGATTGAAACTGTTAAAATTAATCATACACAAACAAGGGAGGACACTAGTGGAAGAGGATAAGAGGAAAAGGAGAAAAAGTTTACGCTGGAGGAACAAGCAAAATTAGAGAAAATAGGAGCTAGAGTGGAACAAGGGAAATGGACATTACCTGATGAGCGAGAGATGTTGCCAAAAGCTTACGCTAGGCAGGTATTAGAACGCTTACACGCGCAAACACATTGGGGTACAAAAGTGTTAAGTGATCATTTCCTTAAACAGTTTGGCTGTATTGGAATTTTTTGAAATAGCAAGGCAAATTACACAAGGGTGTTTAACTTGTCAAAGGGCAAATAAGGCCGTGTTTCAACAAGTGGCCATGGGAGGAAGAAAACTAGCTTATAGACCGTTTGAAAGGATTCAAGTCGACTTTACCAAATTATCAAGAATAGGAAGATTGAAATATTTGTTAGTTATAGTAGACCATTTAACACGATGGGTCGAAGCCTATCCTGTAGCAAGAGCGACAGCTCAGACGGTGATAAAATTTTACTAGAACACCTAATCCCCAGGTATGGGATAATACAATATATTGATTCTGATCAAGGCACTCGCTTTACTTCTAAAATTATAAAATCCTTGTGCCAATCATTAGGTATTAAATGGGAATATCATACCCCATGGCATCCTCAAAGTTTGGGAGTAATAGAAAGAATAAACCAAACAATAAAGCAAGAGCTAGCGAAGCTAATGGTTGAAACACAGATGCCATGGACTAAATGTTTACCGCTAGCCCTTCTTAACATAAGGATCAAACCGCACAGTGAGACTGGATTATCGCCATATTAGGTTTTATACGGCATGCCCTATCTCCGAGGGAAACAATGTAGTGGAAGATTATAATATTCGGAAATATGTTATCATTTTAGGAGAAAGGTTGAAAGAACTAAGAGATATAGGAATAATGGCACAAACCCTACCTTTGGGGTTTGCAATCCATCAATTCAAACCAGGGGATAAGGTACTGATCAAAACTTGGAAGAAAGAAACTTTAGTTCCTTCATGGGAAGGACCCTTTGTTGTATTGTTAACTACAGATACTGCCATCCGGACTGCGGAAAAGGGGTGGACACACGCGACTCGAGTAAAAGGACCCATGAAAGACTGGAAAGTTATTTTACAACCTGGAACCACAAAAATAACATTAAAAAGGGAATGAACGTATGAGAAATGATCACGAATTAAAGACTATAGCATTAAGCAATTATCGGGCAGGACTAAGTTTATGTCCACTCTGTAAACCATGTTGTATGATTATTGAGGGTTAGGTGTAACCTGTGTAACAAATATATCATTTCCCACAGAGGCTAACAGGGACGTTTTCAAATTCAAAGCTGAAGTTTCCTCTGCATTCAGTGTGGACAGACTACTCCTATAGGAGATTTCTGGTGGGTAAGATTTATTACTGTCATCGAAATAAAGAAGTCCGCTTGAGAAGGGGGAGAGGGCAAGACCGGGTGGGGATTCTCAGTCGCGACCAAGTAAGGCCAGTCAAGGACGAGCACCCCTTGTAGCTGATGCCTCCGACCATGAGATCCCTTACCGGACCTCTCCTGATTTTACTCGGACTCACCAACCTGGTGACAGGTAATCAAAATTGCACCGAGTGCATAAGAACCGCCCAGCACGGACGAGTAAGTAATAAAACATTAATGTACCACACCTATTACGAGTGCAAAGGGAAACAGAACGGGAGTTGTATATACAATGGAACACAATATAAGAAATGCTCGGTGGAAAATGATACTGTTTGTTACGATCCAAAGGAACTTCTTTATCAATAGTGGGTAGAAATGAAAACAAATTCGGAAGTAGGAAGATTAATTGGAATAAGTAAGGATATGGCCAATTTGAGCACATCAGTATCGGTAATTTTTGATGCATGCGATATTATAGATGATGATCTGGATATTAATTGTGGGAGTGTAGAGTGGAGATGATGCTATAGTAATCAACCAAAATATATTTGCCCAGGTGGAGGTGGACGTCAATGTCAGATAAATCCTGATTATGTACCTAGTCAAACGGTGAGATATCAGTCAGCACACCTATGTGGAAGAAGGGGATGGTCTTGTGTATGTTAGGATACTGCAAGCTGGGGATATGACAGCCAATGTGGGGATTTACAAGCTTCAATCACAAGGGTACAAACAGACAATAATTGTACAACCTGTACCTGTAATTTAGTAAATTTAACCCTTATAAATTTAGAAATTTGGAAACAGAAAAAAATAACCAAAATTGGACTTAAGATATATGGACCTGGAGAAGACCCAGGTGTAGTTATTAATATTGAAATGAAAGAAAAGAGAATCGGTGCAGCATAGACTGTTATTTAAGTCATTTTGTCATGAAATGGAAACAGGAACGAAATATGAAATTCCCACAGTGGCTAAAAATCTATTTGTAAATCTTGCTGAGAACATTGCTAAGTCACTAAATGTAACTAATTGTTATGTATGTGGTGGAACTAATCAGGAGAGAATTGGCCCTGGGAGGCCCAAGAGAGCAACATACCAGACCCTAATGTTTAGAACATATCAACTCAGGTCAGGAAACAACAATGGATATTACAAACCAGCATAATAAGAAGAAGCTGTTGGCAAAATGACGCTGGGAGTAAACCAGTCGGATATTTAGTATGTGAAGGGGGATATAACTGGAATAGTACTTACCAAAAGTAGGATAAATGGGGCACTGCCCAAGAAATAAGTAAAAATCATGCGAATTGGACCAACGGAACCACTATTGATAAAGGGTGGTCAAGTCCAGAAGGGCAATATTGGATCTGTGGAAAATTTGCATATACCCGATTACCAAAAAATTGGACCGGAGCGTGCGTGTTAGGAACTATACGGCCAAGCTTTCTCTTATTACCTATAAACCGAGGAGAACGCCTAGGGGTACTGGTATATACAGACGCATTAGAAACTCACAACCGAAGGGAAAAAAGAGAGCTACAAATAGGAAAATGGAAAGATAATGAGTGGCCACCTGAAAGAATAATAGCATATTATGACCCAGCGACATGGGCAGAAGATGGGTCCTGGGGATATAGGACCCCCATTTATATGTTGAATAGAATAATCAGGTTGCAAGCTGTAGTAGAAATAATTGTAAATAAAACGGGTAATGCTCTAGGATTGGTGGCTAAACAAAATACTAAAATGCGTACAGCCCTATATCAAAATAGACTCGCACTAGACTATTTACTAGCACAGGAAGGAGGAGTCTGTGGAAAATTTAATCTCACAAATTGTTGTTTAGAGATAAATGATGAAGGAAAAGCCATCAATGAATTAGTAAGAGAAATGAAAAAAGTAGCCCATGTGCCAGTCCAAACGTGGAATGGAATAAATGTCCAAGGACTATGGACAACGTGGGAAAATTTATTCTCAGGAAACTGGGTAACAAAAATCATTATCGTTTTGTTAGGATTGTTTGGAGGTATGTTAATAATACCATGTCTAATTCCTTGTCTTTCACAAGCTGTAGCTTCTGCGATTAATGGAATGAAATTTACAGCCACTCCAATAGAACCAACACAGAGTGAGAGAAAACATGTTTTAATGTTGGTAAAACATATAGAGGAACCCGAGTTAATACCCATCAAACAAACTTTAAATAAATTTTACACGAATCACAGTGGTGAAAAAGAAAACGGGGGATTGTGAGGAATGAGCGATTCGTGTAAAGAAAATCTAGTGAATATAAGCTTGAAGCAAATGTCATTTATATTGAAATAAAGGAATATATGTAGGGCATGACCATAAACAGGGGAGTGGTAGTCTTTATGTAACTTCCTGATAAGTATAGTTTGGGTAACTCCCTTGATATGTGTAGCTTATGTAGCCTCCTGATATGTAAGTTAGTTCCTGATATACTAGTGCAAACCAGTGTTGTAAATAACCGCAGAAATGTCAAGAAAATGTATAGCCAAATAAGGTAGCATAATATAAGTAGAATAACGGAGCGCCTGCACAAACAGAGAGGTCATGTAGAGTGCACTGACGAAGAGGAGCATCTTCCTCCAAACGACCACCGGACGACCACCTAGAAAAAGATGAAGCATGCGCAGACCGGGGAAGTGGTGACGTACTTAAAGAAAGAGTCATCTTCCAAGAAAAAGGCGGAGAAAGGCAAGAAACGAAGCCTAGAGAAGTATAAAGGAAGGAACTGTAAGAAGTGAAGGTGTGCATCTTGGTGGAGCGGAGACTCCCGGCGCACCCACCGCTGTTTGCTTGCCTCTATTTGTTTAATAAATTGCAAACTTAAATTGGAATCCTGTTTGGGACTAAATCATTTATCACAAAACCATTCTTCAAGCAGCTGCAGGCTGCAGCTACTGCAGTGCCCTGACCCTCCACTTCCCCAGGCTAAACAAGCCGTTGTTAAAAATAAATATATTAAGGTCTGCGCCCGCGATCCTGCAGACACCGCCCCCCCCCGCGACACACGCGCGCTCAGACTCATTCAGCCACCCCCCTCCGCGCGCGTGCGCTCCCCCTCCCTGCGCTGCAGCTCCGGACCCGCAGGCCGGTGGGTGCGGCCCCCCCCGGCCGGAGACTCTCCGGCGCCCCGGAGCAGCGGGGGGCAAGCGGGGCTGCAGCCGCGCGTGCCCCGCTGCCCGGCAACCGGCCCCCCCGGCGGCGGGGGAGGGAGCCTGGCGCAGAGGCTGGCTGGGGGAGGGGGGATGGCGGCGCTTTTCGGAGGTTTCTGTTTGGGTCGGTTGGGTTCGGGGTTTTTTTCTCTTTTCGTTTTTCACCTCCCCCGCCGTTCGCGTTCGTTGGTTTTCACCGCGCGGCGGCGGCGGCCCGCGCGCAGCGGGGCTGTTGTGCCAAACGCGGGTTCCGTCACCCGGTGCGCAGAGCGCCGGGAAACACACGGAGTCGAGACGGCGGCTTTTCTTCCGCCCCTGCGCCGAGCTGGGTGCCGGTGGTAGGCCCACAAAGCTGGCGCGCCTCGGTTAACGCAGGGAAAATATTTCTACGCTCCGAGCAACAAGTCACCGTTATTTTCTTGAGAGCTGGCGCAGGCGCCCTTGCGCCTGTTGGTTCCCGCAAGCCTCGTCTCCACGGCGACAGCGTCCTCCTTTTTTACTGCGCGTGCCCCGTGAGGAAGGGGCTTCTGTGGGTAGGGGTCTTCCCCTACCGGAGGGCAGGCTTGTGCTATGCCGAGTCGATGTTAATTAGATGTTACTTAGGATAGTTCACTCAAAGGTCGGCAGTTGCGTTCCCTTTGCGGTTGCCTTGTTCCTTCCCTCAGGCTTGCGCCTCGTTGACTCCTGACAGAGCCTAAACAATACCCCCGCTTTGTGCCTCGCATACCTTCAGCAGGGTGACTGACCGACGGACTGGCCGACCCACGGACTGAGGACGAAAGGCGGGAGGGGGGCACGGGTGCGGCAGGGACGCCGCGGGGTCCTAAAGTCTCCCGCCTTCCTTCCTTCCCCGGGCCGGCAAAACTGCTGGCGGAAGGGGGAGGGGGGGTGTCTCCGTGTGTGCGTGTGGCCGCGGGCGAGGGGTTCGTGCCGGGGCCGGTTTTTGGGAGCGTGTGTGGCGGGTGTGCACGCAGTAAGAAACGAAAAAGTCTGGTAACGCTGTGGACAACGCCGCCTTCTCTGCTACAGCCTGCGCTGTGGCCCGCCTCGGTGTCCGCCTGCGGGCGATGTGCTCGGCTCGGCTCCCGGTTGAAGCCGTCCCTGGGAAAGCAGCAGCCCCGTGCCTCGGCCTGGGCAGAGACCTGCGTCCCCGAGGCCGGGCTCCGGCTGCCGGAGAGGTGGGCCGCGCCTCTCGCTAGCGGCCGTCGGCGTGTCCGTCGCCAGCGGGATGCGTTCCAGTGGTGAGCAGCGCCCAGAGGACAGGCCCAGCAGCCTCAGGCAAAGCGGGGTCGCTGCTTTGCTGATGGTGGTGTCCGAAAAGGCGGTTTCGTTTCCCGGCGTGCGATAGGCCAGTCTCACACACCGAGACGAGATACCGGTTTATTCCAGACCTGCGCAGAGCTGGGTGCTGGGTGGTAGGCCCACAAAGCTGGCACCCCGCGGTTAACACCCGGAAAATATTTGTAGGTTTCTAGCAACACTTACCAGTATTCTTAAACATACCTCAGCTGCCACCACGTTTACACATAAGCAGATTAACTTCTGGCGGCCTTGTAGCAATGGGGCTCGCTGCGGTGGGGTGGGGAGGGCGGGCGGCTGGGGCTGGGCACCGCCGCCTCTGCCTGGTCCCCGGTCCCCGGTCCCCGGTGGTGAGAGAGAAGAGTAAGAAAAGGTTAGGGGGAGGGAGGCTAGATAAATAAATAGCTAAAAAAATGACAATCAAAAAGAAACGGGGTGTGTGCAGGGTGCGTGTGGGTGTCTTGACACAGAACTCTCCGGGGTGAGGGCAGGCGGGCGGTTTGGGAGGAGGGAGTGGGGAGAGCAGGTTTAGGACAAATGCTGATCTGGCACTCTCTGCTAATTCTTGATGGATTAACATACACCGACCTATGGTTAATGAATGTAATAAATAATTCATTAACCGGTAATTAATATACGAAGTAATGATTAGCGATAGAGCAATACAGATTAATATTTACTGGAATTAACATCCAGTGGATTAAGATCACGTTAATAAGGAACTACTTTACTGATAACAAGTTCTAGGTGAGGAACAGAGCCGTCGTGTAGCACGTGTAATTAATGATAATTAATAATGATGAATTGATAGTAGATAATTACAACAGTAAATCAGAGTGATGATAAAGAAAAAAAAATACATGATAAGTAACTGGAGGACAGTAGTGTTAATGCAGTACCACAAAATACTAATAAATAAAATAATCGATCTTAATAGGTAACGACTGTTATTAATAAGTAATTATTAATGATTGATTTAGACTAATTTGATTAATAAAAACTTAATCAGTTCATTAATTTTTTATTCATTTATTTGTTGTAGACCGATAGATACTATATAACTCAAATAGCATCGATCAATAGGAATGAATAGTTAATAAGAATTTCAGTTATTAATAATGGTCAGCTTACTCACGTTTGATGGAGGTCTTTGTGGCCTTGCCGTAGAACATCAGGCTGCAAGGCTTTCGCCTCATCTCAGACATCACTCAACAATAGTCAGTTATGAGACTGTCTGACTGCAACCCATCAGGGTTGCTTTTGAAGAGGAGCGTGTTGCTCCAGTCAAACCCTGCTACTCCCTACAGACCCACAGTGGTTTCCCACATTATCCACCCTGTGACCTTAGTCACAACTCACTAAGAGGAACATTGTGTAATTTGTATTTAGGTGGGTCGAGGCATTCATCTCTCCTTCCTGTGTTTTCATCCTCTCTTGTTGGTTGGTAATTTATTGTTGGGATCACTCTGCACGGCTCGACCTTAAGGAGAAGGAGCTGCAGCATTGAGAAGCTGGTAAACAGCTAGATATCTGCACGGCTCGGCCTTGAGAAGAGGGAGCTGTGGCATTGGGAAGCTGGTAAACAGCTGGACATCTGCAGGGCTCGGCCTTGAGGAGAAGGAGCTGTGGTAAACAGCTAAGAAGCAGCACTGTATAAGAAAAACAGGATGGAACCCGGACCACGTAGCAGTAACCGCAAGTAGGAGGAGTATGATAATGCAATCTTTAGGGCTAAGCCAATGATTGTAAGACAAGTATGCATAAGGTAGAACTTAGTGTATAAATATGTGTAAGGTTTTGCAATAAAGTTGAAGCTTGCCTTATCACTCATATTGAGTCGACTGCTTGCCTTCCCTCACTCGTCGCAAGTGGCGCCCGAACAGGGACCCCATCCTTGTTTTTCACCGGACAGCGAGATCGGAGAAGCACTGGTAGCAGCGACCAGGGAGCAGAAGATCGGCGGACGCTGCCGCGGCGCGCCTGATCCGTGCTTGAACCCAGGATAATTAAGAAGGGGTTCGCCGTCCGAAAGAAGGCTACCCATGGGAAAAGGCTGCAAAAATAATTGACCGGATAATTAAGAAGGTCAACATAGCGCGCAATGGAAATAGAGGTAGCGTTCGAAATCTTAAAATGCTTTTTAGAAAAGCGGGGAGTAAGCCAATTAAAAGATCTGGCTGGGTTAATTACGTTAGGGAAAGCGAAAGGGTCTTTTAAAGACCCTGAAAGTATGTTTGAAGTAGACGAGTGGCGTTCTTATGGAGATTGATTGTGGGATCTAGTAATCGATGATGATAAATCAGCAAAAAAAATTAATGAAATCTTGGAGAGATGTTATTAATTGCATGAAAAGATATAAAACTGAAAAGTGAATAGCACAGGCAACAAAGACAGTATAAAATTTACGACGCTCTGGAGGTTGATCCTAGAGACATTAAAAGAACTAAAGGCAGAACGCATCACATGAAGAAGGGGCGATGGTCAGACTCCTGCCACATATGCTCTCTAAGAGAGGACTGAAATATGATGAATATACACTTAGAAGGCTTCTAATTTGGTGCCAAAAAGGGTACCCCCCCGATGCGTCCGTGGCGTTTAAGGCAGAGACGTGGGAGGAGATAGGAAAAATGTTATAGGAACATATTGGGAATGGAGATAAAACCACCGCAGAGTTAGTGACGGCATGGAAGTTGATGTTAACCACATTAAAAGCCTTAAAGGCAGAGAGAAAAGCTGCAGCTGATATGGAGGAGGCTGTTAAACCGTCTTCAACCAATCCCTTTTTAACTGAGTCAGAGGGTCCAGGACCTTCAGCGACTCTGACTGCACCTCCTGAGGTGCCAGATGCACCGAGTAAACCGGCTGCATAAATAAGTCAGAGAAACAGATCTACGATGATGTATGTGAGGGCAAGACGGGACAACGTTGCCCAGAACAATGTACTCAGTGTTCCCCTGTGTGCCCATGTGAAAGATCAATGGGGTGAGTCTCGAAAGGAGATGGGCAAGCAGCGGAGCTAGCAACAACGTGGCGATTGCTATTGGAGACTGTTTTGAAGAGCCAGGGGCTAGCAGCAGACTCTGCAACAGCTTTTGAGTTACCTACCTGGGAGAAAGCAGGGAAATTGGTGTTTGAGGCAGCCTCTAAAGAGGATCATACGGCCGCGAAAGTGTTAACAACCTGGCGATTAGTCAGAGACTCTATAAAGGGGATAAAATCAGAGCGGACGGCGGCAGCAGCTGCCGCTGCCACAGCCCCGGGAGAGAAGGGAGGCCGAGCTGGGAATGGTGAGAACGAGCAACCCCCGCCCGCCTCCCCCCCCACCCCGCCCGCCCCCCGCCCCCGCTAACGCAACCAACGGAGGTGGCGAGTCCTCCTTGGCCCCCGCCTCCTGACCCGTGCGTGCCGCAACAGGAGGGGGCTGCCTGGGATGATCCTTCCCCCAAGTCAAGATCCGACCCTGCCCAACATTGGCGAGGCATGAGACAAGAGACTTTGGCAGAGAGGGAGGGGACGGAGCGAAGTGGGTACCGACCAGGTCGGTACGGCCGGCAGTAAGACCTGAAGACCTTGTCACACGTCCCACGGACGCAGTCAACTCCGACGTACCGCCAGCTGATGCTTTCACTCTTTTGTATGCGGAATGACAGCTCGTTGACTGTCTCAGCGGCTCTCCCCGGACGTTCAAGAGCAGGAACTTCAATATGCCATATTTGTAAAACGGTGTTGTGGGTTTGTTCTATGTCGTCGTAATTATTGTCACAAATGTATCATTTCTTTTGCAGGGAATCGAAGAGTATATTTCAATTGCTTTTTTACCATTCCCTTAGCAGCTGAGGATGCAGAGAAGTTTGCCTTTATGGTACCATCGGTAAATAAAGGAGAGCTAGCAAAAAGTATCATTGGGTAGTGTTACCACAAGGAATGCAAAATTCACCTACGATGTGTCAGACATTTGTGGCATGGGCTCTAGAACCGGTGTGGAAAAAGTATCCAGATTTAATAACGTATCATTATATAGTTGATATATTAATAGCAGGGACACAATTGAATGCAGACCACATTTTACAGCACTTAGAGCACTATTTAGGAAAACGGGGTTTAAAAATAGCACCGAAAAAAATTCAAAAGAAGGAACCATGGCAATATTTGAGCTGGATTATTACCAGGGCAGTGGTCCACCCACAAAAAATAAAGATTAAGGCGAAAATAGAAAATCTTTCTGATGTCCAAAAATTAATGGGGGATATACAGTGGGTTCGCAATATTTGCGGAATTACTAATGATGATCTGAGGCCATTGATGCCGCTCCTGGAGTCTTCGGTGGAGGCTCCAGAGCGACGTCAACTGGACGAGGATCAACACCAGGCTTTGCAGAAAATTACTGAGAAGATAGCAACAACCTATGCTCACAGATGTTCACCTACTGAGAGTATCTCGCTTATGATAGTTAATTCAGGAGGGGAACGGCAATATCCACTAGGATTGACCGTACAGTTAGGAAATACAGCAAACAGTTTGAAAGTATTAGAATGGGTTTTTCTCTCCTATCAACCCAGAAAAATAGTGGTCACCAGATATGAATTATTTGCACAACTCATTATTAAGGGAAGACAAAGAATTGTAGAAATATCTGGATTAGAACCTGTAATAATTTATGTTCCTGTATCTCAAAAGTACTTAGATTGGTTGTTAGCCAGTTCTCTGGAGTTTCAGATCGCAATCTCTGATTTTTTAGAACAGGTTACAAATAGCTATCCGTCCGATAGATTATTGTCACTGTTGGCTAATCAGCAGTTTGAAGAAATGCCTATGTGATCGGAGACCCCAGTGAATGGGATGACAGCCTTTACCGACGCAGGACGCAAACCCCGTTGTTCGTGAGTCTGATAGTCACGTGTTTGATATGCCAGGTTCAGGCGTGGTTTTCCGTTCAACCAAGAAAAAATATCTGGGTTACACTAGCTAATCAAACGGGCCAAGGCCACCTTTGCTTATCTATATCCACTGCTGAGAATCTGTTTACAACATGCTTAGTTGGTCTGCCCTTAGGGGACTATGATTCGACAATGGTGGTAAAGAAGACCACCCCTGACCTAACCTTGTTTTTAAAAAATAACAAACACCTCTGCAGCTATGGATAAGTGGGACGGATGGATGACACACGGACCACAGGAGTTGTTGGAACCGCAGGAGTTGGGTATTTTAGGATGCATGACAGCCCCTACCTGTTTATATTTTAATTATACAGGACAGGACGATACCAGGTCACAGGATGTAAACCCCACGTTAGCCATTTTTCAGAATGCTACCAACTGGTGTAATTATACAACGAGCAACATCTCGCGCTCTACTATTGTCCCAATGAGACTCCCTAAAGGAATATTCTTGATTTGTGGTGATCGTGCATGGCACGGTGTTCCCTCCCGTTTGAGAGGTGGTCCTTACACATTGGGGCACCTAACATTGTTAACTCCCAACACTTCTATGATATTGAACCTTACCCCACGGCATAGAATAAGATGACAGATTTGAAAATATCAGGAAGAGTGCAATGACCAACTGGATTTTTGGACTGCGGACAAAACCATACTAACCTCTTTCCTTGCCCCTGGGGTCGCTGCTGCCCAAGGCTTAACCACTTTAAATAAATTGGGATGTTGGCTAGCGAAACAAACCAATGCTACTTCTGCAACACTCAGTGCTTTGTTAATGGAAACTGACTCAATAAGGCATGCGACATTGCAAAATAGGGCAGCTATCGACTTCCTACTTTTGGCCCAAGGGCACGGGTGTGAGGAGTTTGATGGCATGTGTTGTATGAATTTAACAGATACATCACAGTCGGTAACTCCACAATTACAAAAACTGAAGGACTTAACAGACAGGTTACAGACAAGTTCACTAAACCTCGAATCATAGCTGTCAAGTTTGGGCCTAAGTGGATGGTTACAAGACTTAATAAAAGGGGCAGTTGTTATAGTACTTGTTATCTTAATACTAATGCTTATTGTACCATGTTTATTGCATTGTCTACAAGGAATGGTTCAAAAGGTAGTAAAGAATGCTTGGCTAGCGAATAACTCCAACAAGTATCTTACACACCCAATGAATGAGCTTTGTTAGATAATCACGCTCAAAACAAAAAGGGGGAGAGGCTACCACATTACCCTAAGAACGTTTGAATAAAGCCTTATATGTGCTAAATTATTTGAGGAAGGAGAAAGGACCTTTTCAACTGCTAACCAGGGGACGAGGTTGACGGTGGTGGCTGTTTTACCCATGGTTTTACCCATGGTTTTACCCACTTTGCAGGTGCCTCGAAGTGGGTGAGGCCATGGGTGCGGCAGTCGCCATCGTCATCGTTGGACACATCATGACACTATCAGGTGTCATCGCAATCTGGATGCCACCTCAGTCAAAAGAAAAAGTAGGGGTAAATCACACTGAAATTTGCGGTATCATGAGATGAACGTGGAAAGCTTTTGAGGCAAAGTGTTCTCTAACTACAAATGCTTTGGTAAGATATAATATTGGTCTTCATACCCTTATACAAGTACCTTTTTTCTATCACTAGGAGTAGTTTATATCACTAGAAGTAGTACAGCTAGATTTGTTTTGCTTTGTAATATTCTGCTATTGACTTAAGCATAAGTTGATATGTGACTGCCGATTTATGAAAAAATGCCGTGTGAACAAAGCCTACGAACCAATAGACGGGAGGGCTGTGGCGCGTGCAGCACGTCTGGCCAGCGGGCGCATACGCCATAGGCTCCCTGTGTTAAAAGGTGACAACTGAGGTGAGTTCCGACACTCGCTGGCCACGTGTGTCGAAACTCGTTCCTCTACAAATGTGTAATACCGGGATTTCCTGAAGGGCAGTGGGCCGGTGTACGGCAAGGCCACCGTTGCCTCCGTGGGGACGCCCACGTAAAGCTGGCACCTACCGACTGCTGGGCTGAGTTCGTGGCACAGGACGATACAAGAATGTACAGAGGGTCCATCTTTCTCACAGTCCTCGGGTTGCGAATGATCCATCAGGTTTTGTTTATACAAAAACAAAAAGGGGGAGATGTTTTGATCACTCTGCACGGCTCGACCTTAAGGAGAAGGAGCTGCAGCATTGAGAAGCTGGTAAACAGCTAGATATCTGCACGGCTCGGCCTTGAGAAGAGGGAGCTGTGGCATTGGGAAGCTGGTAAACAGCTGGACATCTGCAGGGCTCGGCCTTGAGGAGAAGGAGCTGTGGTAAACAGCTAAGAAGCAGCACTGTATAAGAAAAACAGGATGGAACCCGGACCACGTAGCAGTAACCGCAAGTAGGAGGAGTATGATAATGCAATCTTTAGGGCTAAGCCAATGATTGTAAGACAAGTATGCATAAGGTAGAACTTAGTGTATAAATATGTGTAAGGTTTTGCAATAAAGTTGAAGCTTGCCTTATCACTCATATTGAGTCGACTGCTTGCCTTCCCTCGCTCGTCGCAATTTATAATAGGGGATGGTATTAAAGGGATGTATTCAGGATCATAGATGTGGATCCTCTTAACACGCATGGTTACAGCTCTAGTTATCATAGATTTCACACGTGACAATCAAATACGGACAATAACAATAACAATTATGATAAACATTAATACATACTGGGTTAGACTATGATCCCATCCACTAACTTTTAATCTGAGCCAACTGAAAATATTTTAAATCCACCTCGTTCATTGCCAGTTGCTTGGTTTCATCTTCTCATTGAGCTCATGGGTTTGGTCCACAGTTTTTTGCATTTCATCTCTAGCTTGATGCAGAGTAGCGGACACATTTGGAATTGACAGCAGGTTTTGCCAGGATAGGTGTTATTCAGCCATCCACAAACGCTGTTCTCCTTTAGTAGTACCATATTCAATGCTAATTGATTTTCTAAAGTCATCTGTGAGGCTGCTCGTGGGTACAAGCTGGGTGTTGCTTAGCCTTGCTGGCTGGCTGCATACAATTAGCTAGAGTCTCTCCTTGCCATGGTAGATTTTCTAGATATAATCAATTTTCAATTATCACAGCCGAAGAAGTCCAAAACAATCCCATTGCTAAGCTTACTCTCATCCCTGCTGTATAATAGCTTGGCCGTGACACGGAGGGCAATACATTTCTCTTTGTTCTGTACCCTCTTGGTTTCATTAATGACTACAGTGAATGACTCCTGAGTATGATTAAAAGCTATTATGGGAGATAAACTTGTGGAATTCCTAAAGTGCATTCTAACCCATCCCAATAGGGTTGACTGTAATCTGATATCTCTTCATTAGAACATACCCATACGGTCTCAAGCAGTGCAGGATACATTAGAGTGGTACTTGTGCTCTTTACTACTGGCTCATGAGTCTTGCATCCGTTTTTTATAATGTTGGGAAGGAATCCTACATTTACTAGCCATGTGTTTAGAGGATTCTATCTGACATGCTGTCTGTAAGCTAGGGATTGGAGCACTGTAATTGTGGCACAGGCATATACTTCTTAAGGCGTGATGGAGGTCTGAGGCAAACGGTATCCATAGATAATCATCCATATTGTAACAATTTATCTTGTTTATACAATTCCATAGCCTGTCTGGTTCCAATGACATGGTATAATGGGGTCTCTTCACCCATTGTTTAAAACGTCTTTTATGATCAGGGGTGGTCCATATGCAAGAAACATTACTAGATTGTGGGCCACATGCAGATCCATACTTAGAGGTGTGAAATATGTTCATCTGATTCGTGTGATGAAGTGTAATCTTCTGGACTTTTATGGATTTCTCCTGCACCATAAAAAGGGGTATTTTACAGGAGAAGGTTAAACTACTTGGCTCGTATATCAGCTCAAACCAGTTTGACCACTGACCGCATAGTATTGTGTAAAGAAAGTGCATGCATAAGGTTTGGGGTCATCCTGGGGGCACGCCGAGGAAGATTCGAGAAGACTCTAGCAGGAAAAGAGGGCATGCGCCGAAGAAGACACGCCTGTTCATGAATATGTATTAACGGACAGGTTATAAACCAGGAACAGGAGCTGAACCGCGTGCGTCTTGGTGGAGCAGAGACTCCCGGCGCACCCAGCGCTGTTTGCTTGCCTCTATTCGCTTAATAAATTGTAAATTTGAATTGGAATCGTGTTTGGGACGAAATCATTTATAACAATTGGGGGCTCGTCCGGGATGGTCTTGGTTCCTGAATTCTGACTTGATCTAGGAGGGGCGCCCCACCATTTGGTGGCTCCTGATCGGGTCGGGTCGGGACTAACGCCATCCTGAACCTGAATAGGGGCAAGCAAAGAATTTGATTTTTTATGAGCTCCCTTGCCGGCTGCAGCAGTTTATTTTGCCCGTAATTCTGCGCGCGAAGATCCGAACGAAGACGACGGAGTCGTAAGTATTTAAGGTGTATACCGTTCGGTTGGGTAGGATTCGGTTGCCTGTGTGTGTAAGAGTGTGACTGAGACGGAACCTCGTTCCGAAGCGATTGTGGAGGTCTTCTAACCGCGGTTCCAATCTCCCGCGAGGGACTTGGCCGGTGAAGGACCGAAGTGATTCTTATAGGATTCGTGGGTGGGTGATAGGTCCTAAACCCCCTGCAAGACACTCTTACTGGTAGCCAAGGGCTGTAGGAATTGCCACAGTAAAAATTCCTAGATGGGTCAGACGAAATCGAGACCCCAGGACCACAAGAAAGGGAGCGAATTACTAGAAATACCTCCGGAGAGTCCATTAGGAATAATGATTGAAAATTGGAATGATAGGGGCCCCAGAAAAGGAAAAAGTAAATGAAAATTAGTTCAATATTGTATGGTAGAATGGCCAAAAGAACGTTTGAGACCACATGTCTTTTGGCCCGTTTTTGGATCTTTTGAAGACTGGGTCTGCCAGGCCTTAAATATAGATGTTAATTCAAAGGAACCTTTTAGTCAGGAGGAAAGTGATTATGCAGGATTATGGGACAGAACTTTACATTCTTTTCCAGCCTCAATACTTACATTAAAAACAGATGAAAAGTTTGAGGAAGAAGAAGAGGGGAAAAGTGAAAAGGAAAAAGATGATAAATGGGAGCCACTGGATAACCTACCGCCTCCATGTTCTAATAATCCATCTCCAGCGGCGGCTCCCCCTCCGGTGGCCGTAGTACCTCTCTCTGTACCACCGTTGCCCCTATCTCCACCACCAACAGCACCGGAATTAGATCGACCTCCGGCTGCATGTACGAGAAGTAGGACTGCTGTATCTGAGGGAGCTTCTCTATATCCCTTACGAGAAGTACCCCTCGGAGGCAATCAGGGAGGCATGGGGTTTGTGGCAGTCCCATTAAATACCACAGACGTGAGAAATTTCCAGAAAGAAATGGGGACCCTATTAGATGATCCCCTCGGAGTAGCTGAAAAATTGGACCAATTCCTAGGCCCCAATACTTATACCTGGGAAGAAATACAGTCCATTTTAGGGATCCTATTCACTGTTGAGGAAAGGGGAATGATTAGACAAGCTGGAATGAGAATTTGGGAAAGACAGAGTCAGGCAGGACCCCCGGGAGATCAGAAATGGCCAAATGTGGATCCCCACTGGGATCATCAACAACCCCCAGGAAGACAAAATATGAGGGATTTGAGAACGTTAATCATACAGGGAATAAGGGCAGCGGTTCCCCGAGGGCAAAACATTACTAAAGCATTTAATGAACAACAAGGGAAAGACGAATCTCCAACAGAATGGTTGGAGAGGTTGAGGAAAAACCTACCAATGTATTCTGGAATTGATCCGAATACAGTGGCTGGGACCGCACTCCTTAGAACACAATTTGTAGCTAAATCCTGGGGGGATATAAGAAGGAAATTAGAAAAATTGGAGGATTGGCAAGAAAGAGGATTAGAGGAGTTACTTAGAGAAGCCCAGAAAGTCTATGTTAGGAGGGACGAAGAAAAACAAAAAGCAAAAGCAAAAATTTTTGTAGCAGCAGTAAGGGAAAGTCAGAAAAATAAGACGACTCCTGGAGAGAAAAGGGAAAAAAGAATAGAGCAGACACCCCGGGGACAGCCTTATCGAGGAAGATTTACAATTCCCGTCTGTTACTACTGTAACAAGAGGGGACATGTTCAGAAGAACTGCCGTCAGCGGGAACAAGATGAGAAGATGTTCAAAGAAGATTAGGGGTGTCGGGGGCTCTATCTTCTGGGGACTTCAACATCAACAGAGCCCTTGATAAAATTATTGATTGGTCCCCATAAAGAGGAAGTTTTATTTTTAGTGGATACAGGGGCCGAAAAGTCAACCATTCAAAAACTTCCAAAAGGAATAGAAAAAGGGAAGAGTTACGTGTCAGTAGCAGGAGCAAAAGGAGAGCCTTTTAAAGTAAATATATTGAAAGATGTAGAAGTAGAAACAGAAAAGAAAATTTGTCTTAATGATTTACTTTTGCTCCCTGAAGCGGAATACAATTTATTAGGAAGGGATTTGATTTTGAAGTTAAACTTGAGCATTCAGAGTCAAGGGGACAAATTGCAGATTAAATTATACACTTTAACACAAGAGGATGAAGAAGCTATTAACCTCTCAGTGTGGTATAAGGAAGGGGAAACTGGAAAGACAAAATGAACCCCATAAGCGTTCAAATAATAGATCCGCACCGCCCAATTAGAATCAAGCTATACCCTATACCTATGGAGGGTCGAAAAGGATTAAAACCTGTAGTTGACAGACTTTTGGAAAAAGGAACCCTAGAACCATGTATGTCACCTCGTTACACGCCCATTCTTCCCGTAAAAAAGCCGGACGGGTCATACAGGATGGTGCAGGACTTAAGAGCTGTAAATCAGCGAAAAATCACTAAATTCCCTGTGGTGGCAAATCCTTATACTTTATTGAGTCATATATCTCCCAAACATACTTGGTATAGTGTAATAGATTTGAAAGATGCTTTTTGGGCCTGTCCTCTGGATGAGGCATCCAGAGATTATTTTGCCTTTGAGTGGGAGGACCCCGAAACAGGACAAAAACAACAATTAAGATGGACTGTGTTACCACAAGGGTTTACGGAGTCACCAAATCTATTTGGACAAACTTTAGAAACAATTCTACAAGATTTCACAATACCTAAGGAGGTAAAATTATTGCAATATGTGGACGATTCATTAGTAGCAGGAGAAACTGAAGAGGGGATCCGAAAAACCACCATTAAATTGTTAAATTTTCGAGGGGAAAAGGGATTAAAGGTGTCCCGATCAAAGCTACAGTTTGTAGAACAAGAAGTAAAATATTTAGGACATTGGCTGAGTAAGGGAAGGAAGAAGTTAGATCCTGATAGGGTATCTGGGATTCTATCCTTAAGACCCCCACAGACTAAAACGGAAATTAGGCAAATACTGGGATTAGTAGGATATTGTAGACCATGGCTTGAAAATTATAGTGATAAAGTAAAATTCTTATATGAAAAATTAACTAATAACCAACTTAAGTGGTTTATTGAAGTTGATCAGAGATTTGAGGAAGCAAAAAGGGCATTAATACAAGCACCTGTATTGAGCCTCCCAGATCTAGAAAAACCTTTCTATCTCTTTGTGAATACATCAAGCCAGACAGCATATGGAGTTCTTACTCAAGACTGGGCAGGAATCCAAAAAACCCATGGGGCATTGTTCTAAGTTACTTGATCCAGTAAGCAGAGCATGGCCTGCTTGTCTCCAAGCTTTGGTTGCTACAGCATTATTAATAGAGGAAGTTAGGAAGATTACCTTTAGTGCTCCTTTAAAAGTGTATACCCCACACAATGTCAGAAATGTTTTACAACAAGAAGCGGAAAAATGGTTAACGGACAGCCGGACCCTAAAGTATGAAGCAATACTAATAGACTCCCCTGACTTAGAACTGAGGGTGACTTCTGCTCAGAGTCCAGCACAATTTTTGTTTGGAGAACCATCAGAGGAATTACAACATAACTGTTTAGAGGTAATTGAGACCCAGACTAAGGTGAGACCAGATCTAAGAGATGCTGAGTTGTAAAATGGAGAAGCGCTGTTTATAGATGGCTCCTCCCGAGTGGTAGAAGGGAAGAGAAAATCGGGATATGCAATAATTAATAAGGACTTAGAAATTGTGGAATCAGGACCTCTGAGTCCATCATGGTCAGCTCAGGCTTGTGAGCTGTATGCCCTATGTAGGGCCCTGGAATTATTAAAAGGAAGAAGCGGGACTGTATTTACAGATTCTAAATACGCATATGGGGTGGTCCACACTTTTGGAAAAATTTGGGAAGAAAGAGGTTGGATTAATACTCACGGGAGGAATTTAATACATCAAGAATTAATAGTAAAAATTTTAAAGGCGTTAAGAGAACCAAAGGAGATAGCAGTGGTACATGTGAGGGGACACCAAAAGGGACTTTTGGTGATTACCGAACTAGAGGAAATAACTTAGCAGCTAAAGAGGCCCAGGAAGCAGCCTTGAGGACTAAAGTTGCCAAAATTAATGTCATACAAACAAAGGAGGACACCAGCAAAGAAGGACGAGAGGAAAGAGAGAAGGAGTTTACCCCAGAAGGACAAACAAAATTGAAGAAAATAGGAGCTAAATTAGAACAAGGAAAATGGGCACTGCCCGATGGGCGAGAAATGCTGCCAAAAGCCTACACCAGGCGATTATTAGAACGTTTGCATGCACAAACACATTGGGGTACAAAAGCGTTAAGTGATCATTTTCTTAAACAATTTGGTTGTATTGGAATTTTTGAAATAGCAAAGCAAATTACACAAGGTTGCTTAATTTGTCAAAAGGTAAATAAGACAGTGTTTCGACAAGCAGCCACGGGAGGGAGAAAAACAGCTTACAGACCTTTTGAGAAAGTACAAGTCGATTTCACTGAATTGCCTAAGGTAGGGAGGATAAAATATTTATTGGTAATAGTAGATCATTTAACACAGTGGGTAGAAGCGTACCCTGTAGCACGAGCTACGGCACAGATGGTGGTAAAAATTTTATTAGAACATTTGATACCTAGATATGGGATAATCCAGTACATTGATTCTGACCAGGGCACACACATTACTTCTAAAATAATAAAACTATTATGTCAATCATTAGGTATTCAGTGGGAATACCACACTCTGTGGCACCCACAAAGCTCAGGGAAGGTAGAAAGAATGAATCAAACAATAAAACAACAATTGGCTAAATTAATGATTGAGACACAAATGCCCTGGACGAAACGTTTACCATTGGCACTTAACAAAAACATACAGTGAGACTGGAATATCGCCATATGAAATGTTCTATGGCATGCCTTATTTTCAAGGAATGCCTCTGGGGAACAATGTAATTGAGGATCATAGTATCCAACAAGATATAATTACCATTGGAAAAAGATTAAAAGAATGAAGAGAGATTGGGATGGTGGCCCAAACACCACCTTTAGGATTTGCAATTCATCAGTTAGAACCAGGAGATAAAATTCTGATAAAAACATGGAAAGAAGGAAACCTATCTCCCCTCTGGGAAGGACCTTTCCTTGTTTTATTCACTACAGAAACAGCTGTGAGAACTGCTGAAAAAGGATGGACACATGTGTCACGAGTGAAAGGTCCAGGGAAGGAGTGGAAGGTCACATCTGACTAAATTGCTGTGGGAATTTTATTGCGGCTACTCCTGTAATAGAAACAGGAGTGAAACATGAAATTCCCACAGTTGCTAAAAATCTACTTGTAAATCTTGCTGAAAACATTGCTAAGTCATTGAATATAACTAATTGTTACGTTTGTGGTGGAACAAATCGAGGTGAACGATGGCCATGGGAAGCTATGGAGAGCAATATAAGTAATCCCCAAGTTTGGAAAACAATGGGAAAGGGTAATAGGAAACAACAATGGGTACTCCAAACGAGTATCATCGGAAGGAGTTGTTGGCAAAAGAAGAACAGGAAAAAGGAGCTGGAACTAGAATTTGTCCTTGGTGTAGAAGGTGGTGTTTATTTGTAAGAACTGCAGGCTAACTGGCAGTTTTCTGTAGCCATAAAGCCTTGCAAATAAAGAGGATCGCCAGGCTCGGGCAAGTGCTCAGGTCTGGACAAACCACTGATCTAGCAAAGCTCTGGCCTTCACAAGCAGTGCTCAATTAATTTGGGTACTAAGAAAGCACCCCCTTAAAGGAAGGAAGAGGGCAAGACCGGAGGGGAACTGGTGTTGCGGCTTAAAAAGGGTCTGCCAAGGGCTGCAACCCCTTTGGGCTGTGACCGCCGACCACTATGGCCCTGACCGGACCTCTTCTAGTTCTACTTGGGGTGAGTTCCTTGACTCTGACTACGGCAAATAACTGTAGTCAATATTGGAACAAGTCCAGCTGGGGTTTACCCCAGAAAAATGGGAAAACTGAGGACCTTTTCTAATTGTACAGCCCGTACGTGTAATCAACAATAAAACCTAGTTTTTTCCTGTTACCCATAAATTAGGGAGAGCGACTAGGAGTCCAGGTGTATAACGAATGGCCTCCTGAGAGATAAACTTGGAATGGAATCAATCTAGGAGGATTTTGGGGAGATTTTATGGGTGGTGATTGGCTTACTAAAATCGGGATAGTTGTATTGGGGATATGTGGGGAATTGTTACTAGATTAATCTACTCGGTTATACAAGGAATGCAGGTATCTGCAGTACTCAATTGGAAACGAAAACACGAATCAATACTATAAAGAAAAAGATGGGGGATTGTGAAATATGTTCATCTGATTCGTGTGATGAAGTGTAAGCTTCTGGACTTTTATGGATTTCTCCTGCACCATAAAAAGGGGTATTTTACAGGAGAAAGTTAAACTACTTGGCTGGTATATCAGCTCAAACCAGTTTGACCACTGACCGCATAGTATTGTGTAAAGAAAGTGCATGCATACGGTTTGGGGTCATCCTGGGGGCACGCCGAGGGAGATTCGAGAAGACTCTAGCAGAAGAAGAGGGCATGCGCTGAAGAAGACACGCCTGTTCATTAACATGTATTAGCAGACACGCCTATTCATGAATATGTATTAGCGAACAGGATCACGCTGAGGAAGATTCGAGAAGATCCTAGAAGGAGAAGAGGGCATGCGCCAAAGAAGACACGCCTGTTCATGAATATGTATTAACGGACAGGATATAAACCAGGAACAGGAGCTGTACCGCGTGCGTCTTGGTGGAGCGGAGACTCCCGGCGCACCCAGCGCTGTTTGCTTGCCTCTATTCGCTTAATAAATTGTACATTTGAATTGGAATCCTGTTTGGGACTAAATCATTTATAACACAGATAATTAATCAGACTGAAATTAGCGGTATCATTAGAGGAACATGGAAAGCTTTTAGGGCAAAGCACTCTATAACTACAAATCCCTTGGTGAGATATAATAAAGGTTATCATAGCTTTGTACGGGCGCTTTTCCCATCACGAGGAGTAGTACAGCTATGTGAAATATGTTCATCTGATTCGTGTGATGAAGTGTAACCTTCTGTCCTACGTATCCTTGTATGACCGCAAGCCTAAGTCTAGCAGAGTGGTTAATGTATATAATGTAATACATTGTAAACTTCAATTGGAATCCTGTTTGGGACTCAGACGTTTATCTCAGCTAGAAAAAGCAATAGTTAGCTTGTCGGCAGAAATGGAAATTATCGCCAATTATCGTATACATACGGAGGGGTTAACAGATGGAATTTTGGCCTGTGAGAAAACTGCAGTTAGAATATCAGAAAATGGATGGCTGGGTAAGAAACAGATACTATGCTGGGTGAGAGAAAACAGCCCAAGAGATAAGAAAGTTGATCAAGGTTAGGGGAGGATGGGGAAGACATGCAGTAACGGAGGAATATAAAGCACAATTCACAATTTTGTTTGCCTTATAACATTCTGCTATTGGCTTGAGCATGGTTGATATGTGACTGCTGGATTACGGTAATATGCCGCGTGAACAAAGCCTACGAACCAACAGACAGGGTGGCTGGGGCACGTGCAGCACGTCTGGCCAGCGGGCGCGTATGCCATAGGCTCTCTGTGTTGAAAGGTGGCAACCAAGGCGTGTTCTGACACTCGCTGGCCACGTGTGTCGAAACTCGTTCCTCTGCAAATGTATAAATACCGGGATTTCCCAAAGGGCAGTGGGCCGGTGTACGGCAAGGCCACCGTTGCCTCCGTGGGGACGCCCACGTAAAGCTGGCACCTACCGACTGCTGGGCTGAGTTCGTGGTGCAGGACGATAGAAGAATGTACAGATGGTCCATCTTCCTCACAGTCCTCGGGTTGCGAATGAACCATCAGGTTTTGTTTATAGATAAACAAAAAGGGGTTGATATTGGGATCACCCTGCATGGCTCGACCTTAAGGAGAAGGAGCTGTGGCATTGAGAAGCTGGTAAACAGCCGGACACCTGCAGGGCTCAACCTTGAAGAGAAGGAGCTGTGGTAAACAACTAAGAAGAAGCAAAGGAGCGCGTGGACATACAGAGGCGACCAATCCTGCCTCTGTGAGAGTCGCGTGGACTTAAAGCAATAGCCAACCGGGTAGCACTTTTAGGTGCGTGAACGGGCTGTATTTGTATAAAAAGCACGCTACGCTAACAATAAAGGTCTTTGGCCTGAAGCCCTGCCACAGTCCGTGCCCTATTACTCCACACTCCTGAGCAATTTTTTCTCCAGGCTTAACGGTCCCAGACCTCTCAGCCTTCCGTCCTATGGAAGATGCTGCGGTCCCTTAAATCAGCTTTGTGGCCCTTTGATAGCCTTGCTTTAGCAGGTCAACAACTTTCTTGCACTGGGGAGCCCAGCACTGGACACAGCACTCCAGATGTGGCCCACCGGTGCTCAGTGGAGGAGAAGGTTAACTTCCCTCCATCTGCCGGCAATGCTTTTCCTAATGCAGCCCAGGAGGCTGCTGGCCTTTGCTGCGAGGCTGCATGGCTGGCTCATGCTCAGCTGCTTGCCCTCCAGGACCCTAAGGTACTTCTCTGCAGAGCTGCTATCTAGCCAGTCAGCCCCCAGCATGATGTCCACAGTGTGGCTGGATGACAGGCTGTCCTCCCCCGGGGACTTTCTCAGCAGCAGCTTGTCCTTCTTGGAGATCGGCTTCACCTCTGTCACAGGCCTCACGCATTGCTGCAAGAGTCACCTGGGACAGCAAACCCCTCTCCTGCCAGGGATGCACAGCCCAAGCCCGTTTTCTGTCTGGTCTTGGGGACTGCAGCTTTTGCTCTCGTTGTGAGAACCTCCTTCATCATTATGTTGCCTCCTGCCATCCACTCCAGCACACATCGGCTGTGAAGCCTTTCCACACAAAGAGGGCCAATCTTTTGGTATCAGGTGTCCATGTGACAAATCTGCCCTTGGCCCTGGTGCCACATCTGAGGTGCTACAGGCCTAATGTGCACCAAAGCCCACAGCCTGGAGCACAGACAGCAGGAGGACAACATGCCATCGCAAAGCTGTGACGTTAGGGGAGCAAGAGCCAAGACGGAAAAGGACAGCTCCCACAGCTTTTGTGACTGACGGAGATACAACATCTTTAGGCGAGACTAACAGGGAAGGCGAGAAGTGGAGGATGCCCTGCTTGCTACCAGAGCAGGTCAGATGTGTGGATGTTCTCTATGGGACATGCAACAGGTTAGGCGGGATCTTGTGTGTGGGTCAGCTTCTAACTGTGCCACCCAGTCTGAGGCTCACCTGGACCTTGTACTCCCAAAAGAGGAAAAGTTGGTCAGGGATGGGAAGACCAGTTTCAGCCTTGGTTGTAGTCACCATGAAACTGTGGTCTCCCAGATCTGCACAGAAGCGGGGAAGGAGAGTAGCCGAGCACAGACCCTGCACATGCGGGAATGAGAACTTGGCCTATTGAGGGCACTGGCAGGTGGGATCACATGGGGGCAGTGTCAGGGCCCTGAGAGCATCCAGAGGCCTTCAGGACCCTGGGGGGTCCATCCACACCTCTGTCCATGGGCCCAGGTGACCATTGAAGACCAGGCCTGAGTTTCAGCCCCAGCTTGATCGATGCTCTAGGTGTACTGGTCTCCAGACACAGCCTTGCCTGTCCATCGACCTTGTTCACTTGTACGTGAAGAGTCACTTCCCAGCTTGATTCTTTATGGGGTGTACAATGGATGACACTGTGGCCCTCCAAGTGCCAGAGCCCAGGTGAGTCACAGAGGCCTAGGGCCTTTCTCCTTCCTTTCTTCCCATCACTTGATCAGCTTTTGGGAGGAGAGGAAGGAAAAGCAGATGAGGTTTCTGGGTGCCAATGACTGAAAGGATGGAGCAGAGCCATCACATGTGAAATGATCTAAAGCCTAGGCTAGTTCAAAACTGTTATCTTCTGTTCCTATATCTGAGGCCTTCTATCTTCAGGAAGAACCTGGAAGCTCCGAGATCCCTCCATCTTCCCCTCTTTTAGCAATTCAGTTGACAGTACCCAAGTCAGAGGCTTTCCTTCAGTTCTGTTTACAGTGTAAAGCACCCCATGGTCTGGAGATATGGCAGGATAGTTGCATAAGGATCCCACTCCTTTGGACAAGAAGATGGATGTTCCCGGGAGGATGGATGTTCTCAGGGGGCATGACGTACCAATAGCTGTGTTCAGGGAGCTGGTCAAAGGCCTTGTCTCCATTTCTGTAACGGCGGCACAGATGCCTGGTTCATGTGTAAACTCTTTCTCCGGATTCTGGCATTTAGCGAGCAAGCTGGTCTGACCTCAGAGCTGGCCCTGCTTGGAGCCAGTGCAACACCAGAGACCTCCTGACCCTCCTTCCACCCTGAATTGTCCTGTGATGTAGAGACCCTCTCCTCCAGCTTAGTCTCTTCTCATATGACATGTGGCAAGGCACAGGCCTGTTGGGAAAGAGACTGCTGCGAGGGGGTCTCTAGTCCAGCCTCCAGGCTGGCCGTGACTTTGCGGCGCTGAAACTTGAAGAGCTCCAAAGGTGGAGATCATGGCAACGCTCCTCCTAGTCCATTTTATTTTTCCTGAGGTTCAGCCTAAAGCTCCCAAGAGGCAGCTTGTGGCTGTTCCTTCTGTCGTATCAATGGTGACTGCAGAAAACAGGTTGGCTCCGTTATCCCTCCAGGCAGGTGCAGGCTCTTGCTAGGTAAACCCGTGCCTCCACTTCAGCAGGCTACAGACACCCAGCTCCCTCAGACTCTCCCCACAGCTCATCCTTTAGGCCCTTCACTTCAAGTTGGCAGACCTCCTCCAGACACTCCACTCTCCTTTCGAAATGTGAGAACCACTGACTCATATGGCATTGTCACAGTTCCCAGATACTTCACCTCAGGACACTCCTTAGTCAGTCAGGTCCCTGTCCATGCTGCTGCATGGAGTTGTTTCTGAGCTTTTCCTTCAAAACCTTGAGGTTTCTGCTGGCCAAATCCCAGGTGTGCCAAGGTCCCTCTGGACTGAACCTCCAACAGTCCAGCTTTTAAAGTATGCGTGCCAACGGCCATCCTGAGTCGTGGTGCCTCTAACAAGATCAGAACTTAAGTAGCTGCAGGACACTACAGAGAAGAAAAGAGTACTGGCGTTAAGTTGAGTTGCAATGCGAGGTAGAAAGCACCACAGTAACCACCGCAGAGACACCAAAGGAGGGTTCAAAGTGAGCAAATGCAGGGCCACTGGATAAACAGTGAAAAGTCCTTGGCTTTTTGCATGGGTGGGGATAAGGATGGTTAAAGAGCAGGACTTGAGAGGTGGGAAAAGAATGAAAAGGGAATGAACGGTGAAGCAAAGGAAATAACCAGGGCTGTTTGGGGATACCTGTGAAGCAGTCCTGCATCTGAGCAACACTGCCTGGAGGAGGAGAAGACAACTTCAGCTGATCTGACTATGCCAGCATCTGACTTACTTCCATGGTCACGGGGAACCTGACAGCTTTCCCTACTGTCATCAAGGGCACACCTAGAGAGGAAGGAACCACAGCATCATTTAGTTTTCCACTCTCCTGAATGGGACCTCAGTAGGTCTCCAGTCCAACCTCATGCTCACAGCAGAATCGGCTACGGAGTCAGACCACTTTGCTCAAGGCTTTGCCACATGGGGGCTGGAAAATGTCCAAGGACAAAGACAGGAAAACATCTCTGGGAAACCTGCTTCAATGTTTGGATGCCCTTATGGAGAGAAAGATTGTCCCTATCTCCAGCCTCAACATTCCTTATTTCAACATTTGACTATCGTCTATTATCGTCCTGCCAAGCACCACGGTGACAAGACTGGCTCCATCTTCCTGAAAACCTCCCTGCAGGGACTGGCTGGCTGCTATGAGGTTCCCCAGACCTTCCCTTTCCCAGGCCGAAGGCAGCCCTTTCCCTCAGTTTCTGCTCCCCAGGCAAGTGCTGCAGCCCCTGCGCATCTTGGCAGCCTCCCACTGAAGTCACTCCCAGTTGTCAACGTCTTCCTTGATGTGGTGGATTGACTCTGGCCAATAGCCCGGCAGCCACGCAGCCGCTCACTCTTTCCCCCCCTTCCCCACTGGGACAGGAGAGAGAACAGGAAGAAATAAAGCACGGAAAGTTGTGGGTCAAGATAAAGACAGCTTAGCAGGTGAAAGAAAGAGATTTTTTAAAAATCAACAAGCAATAATAATAACAAGCAACGCAAAGGCAACCACTCACCACCTCCCACAAGCAAAAATGATGCCCAGCCAGTCTCCACACAGAAGACTCTTTGAATGAAAAAACGTTAATGGAGAAGCCGCTGCCTGAGCATTCACACACCAATCAAGGAGTTGCACACACACCACCCGAGACTTTAACTGCTGGGTCTGGAGTCCCTTTGCAGCAGGAGACTCCAGTGAGCCGACGTGTGCGCCTTTCGACTCTACACACACACACACACACACACACACACAGAGTCTCTCTTGGGTGCTTTCTCTTCCCTCAGGCTCAACCCTAGGTTTCCTGAAGCAGAATCTCTGACATGACGTATACCAGTTGAATTTATTAAGCAGTACAGTGGTGAAGAACAGCTTGAGCTGAGTGCCTCTGGAGACGGACCCCGAACCAGAGACTCTCTGGACAATTATACCCTTACAGTCTAAGCTCCCCTCCCCTTGTGAGACGGTTTAGTCCAGTTGGAGTATTTGGGTCTGGGGTCTCCTTTTTCCTCATTGGATCCTTTCACTGTCTCCAAGCGGGCCGTTCTTTTTCTTTTCTCGATGAGGCAACCTCTGCTGATGGATGTGGCTATCTTATCTTTCTAATTTACACCAGTTTCAGGGCCTTCCCTCACGCGACTAAGTAAGAGTTCAGTAGAACTTCATCAGTAGCTAGGTGGAAGTTCACCGCTTATGAAGGTCTAAGGCCTTTTACTAATGCTATGCAATGGATTGCATGTGAACTAGGAAGTGATTCCTGTAACAAAAATATTCTAGTTCCTTCTTCCTCTGTCCCAGCTTTTATTGCTCAGCACAACGTCGTACGTTAGAGAGTATCCCTTTGGTCAGTTGGGGTCAGCTGTTCTTGCCCATCTGCAGCCCACTCACTGGGAGGGAGCAGAGGCGGCCTTGACACTGTGCAAACACTGCTCAGCAATAGCCAGAACACTGGTGTGTTATCAACACTGTTTAAGGCACAAATGCAAAACATAGCACCACACAGGCTGCTATGAAGGAAGGTAACCCCATCCCAGCCAGATCAGTACACCTGAACTGGGGCCCTAAAACTGGATATAATTGGTTACAGGTGGTCTAACAAGCAATGAGCATGGGGAGACAACCACTTCCCTCACTCTTTTGGCGAGGCTCCTCTTTATACACTTCAGGACACTGCTGGCTGCCTTTGCTGCCAGGCCACACTGGATCAAGTGGTTAATGTCTTTTGTAGTTAATAATTCTAATCTTTCATATATTTTCACCTGTGCTGATACAATGACCATTTCTGAAGTAATGTTTTCAGCAGACTGTCTAGACAAAGGCCCTTTCCATTGTTCTCCTTCCCTTACTCTTTGTTCATTCAGATACTTCCCACCCACACTGCTGCTTTGAGCTTCAGGGACTAAAAGCCTGCCTGTCTTTCAGTAGTATAACGGTATCTTTAGCCAACTCTTTTAATTGTATCTACCTTTATCTATCTATCTATCTAAAACATTTCTCGTAAGATCATCCCTTGTAGAAAGGCGACCTCATTAGAGGCAGCTTGTACTTAGTATATGGTTGAGGAGTGTTTTATTGCTTAAGACACTTGATCGTGCTTTACTTTGCTTTGCTTGCAAATGGGAAACATCCTTCTGTGCCTGTGTGCAGCCAGTCCTCTAAGGAAAGTGGGTGGGAGATGGTGCAATGGAGCTCTAACATTCAGCTCCCAGAGTTCAGAGAAGTCTGATGAAGGGAAAGTGATGTAAATCCCAGGTGGCCAATGACAGGTGGGGAGTCTGGGGAGGTGAGGAGCAAGGTTGTCCACCCAGTGTCAGATCTCAAGGGACTGCTTTTCCTACCTGTCCAGACCTCCTCAGGAGACGCTCCTGACACTCAGGATCCATATCAGTTGGATAATGCTTCTATCACTTCTTTAAACTGAAATTAACAAAATACCGCCTTTAAAATTAAAAATAACTTTATTAGGTGCACTTTGAAATCTTCCTTCTTAACCACGCTATGAAACAACTCAGATTAGCTATACGAGTCTTGCAGACGTGGAGAACGTTACAGGAAGAGGCATGACTTGTTAGGGCTTTCTGTGTTTTAAGGAGCCCCATGGTGTATTTGGGGCTCAGTCCGTGAACCTCAGATACTGGGAGAAGACTGAACAAACCTCTCAAGAAGTCAAAGCCAGAAGCAAACCCCAAAATACCTTGAAGCATTAATGGGACTTAATGAGACCCATTACTGCCAAAGGCTCCTCATTGACTCATTAGAGCAGATACTTGGAGACGGTGACTGCAGGTAGGCAAGGGCACTGCACAGGTGGCTGTAATGCTGAGAAAACCCTTGGTTCATTTTATGAAGCAGGCAAGGCCAAACCCTGAGCCCAGGTCCTGGGAAGGCAGTTTCTGAGAAGAGAAGAATAAAGTTTTGTCTCACTGGCCCTGGTGGTAGAGACAGCTGCTATAGTCAAGACGACAAAGACCTCAGTCCTTTTGGACCTCTCGGTCTTGCTAGAACCCTTGGCCATCTCTATGCAGGCTGCCCTACACTGTCCCATGCCTCACCTCTTTCCCTTCAGCTTGCTGACAGCCATCTTGCTTTCCCACCTAGCTCTCACCCTGGCATTTCTATGCCTTCACTGATGGCTCTCCACCCTCACCAGCTGCTCCTTGAAACACAAAGCCATGGGATAATCCAGACTCCCTCTGGGTGATCTCTTGCAGCACAAGACTACCCTCTCAGTGAGGATTATTTTTTCTCACATCCAGACAGAACCTTCCCAGCTGTAATTTGTGGAGGTTTCTTGCTCTTCCCGCTACTAAGAAAAGCTCCATTGTCCCTGAAACTGTGAGGAATGAGCGATTTGTGTAAAGAAAATCTAGTGAATATAAGCTTGAAGCAAATGTCATTGATATTGAAATAAAGGAATATATGTAGGGCATGACCATAAGCAGGGGAGTGGTCGTCCTTATGTAACTTCCTGATAAGTATAGTTTGGGTAACTCCCTTGATATGTGTAACTTATGTAGCCTCCTGATATGTAAGTTAGTTCCTGATATACTAGTGCAAACCAGTGTTGTAAATAACCGCAGAAATGTCAAGAAAATGTATAGCCAAATAAAGTAGCATAATATAAGTAGAATAACGGAGCGCCTGCACAAACAGAGAGGTCATGTAGAGTGCACTGACGAAGAGGAGCATCTTCCTCCAAACGACCACCGGACGACCACCTAGAAAAAGATGAAGCATGCGCAGACCGGGGAAGTGGTGACGTACTTAAAGAAAGAGTCATCTTCCAAGAAAAAGGCGGAGAAAGGCAAGAAACGAAGCCTAGAGAAGTATAAAGGAAGGAATTGTAAGAAGTGAAGGTGTGCGTCTTGGTGGAGCGGAGACTCCCGACGCACCCAGCGCTGTTTGCTTGCCTCTATTTGTTTAATAAATTGCAAACTTAAATTGGAATCCTGTTTGGGACTAAATCATTTATCACAACTGGGGACTCGTCCGGGATGGTCTTGGTTCCTGAATACTGACTTGATCTAGGAGGGGCGCCCCACCATTTGGTGGCTCCTGATCGGGTCGGGACTAACACCATCCTGAACCCAAATAGGGGCAAGCAAAGAATTTGATTTTTTATGAGCTCCCTTGCCGGCTGCAGCAGTTTATTTTGCCCGTAATTCTGCGCGCGAAGATCCGAACGAAGATGACGGGGTTGTAAGTATTTAAGGTGTATACCGTTCGGTTGGGTGGGATTCGGTTGCCTGTGTGTGTAAGAGTGTGACTGAGACGGAACCTCGTTCCGAAGCGATTGTGGAGGTCTTCTAACCGCGGTTCCAATCTCCCGCGAGGGACTTGGCCGGTGAAGGACCGAAGCGATTTTTATAGGATCCATAAGTGAGTGAGAAGTTTGAAACCCCCTGCAAGACACTCTGCTTGGTAACCAAGGGCTGTAGGAATTGCCACAGTAAAAATTCCTAGATGGGTCAGACGAAATCGAGAACCCAGGACCAGAAGAAAGGGAGCGAATTACTAAAAATACCTCCGGAGATTCCATTAGGAATAATGTTAAAACATTGGAATAATAAGGGCCCTGGAAAAGGGAAGACAAAAGAGAAATTAGTTAAATATTGTATGGTAAAATGGCCAAAGAACCCCTTGAGACCCCACGTTTTTTTGGCCTTTATTTGGGTCATTTGAGGATTGGGTTTGTCAGGCGCTAAACCTGTATGTAAATTCTAAGGAACCGTTTTGCCAAGAGGAGAGCGAGTATGCTAGTTTATGGATAAAGGCCTGTGTGGGCATTTTTCATCTTAAAACAGGAGTAGGGAAAAATAAGACCGTAGGGGAGCAACACATGGAAAAGGAAAAGAAGGATTGGGACCCCCTAGATCACTTACCTCCCCCGTATAATCCAGCTACCCGTCAAATACCGTCACCAAATTTGATGACTTCCCCTACGGCCCCAGGGTCGAATTCAACTCTAAGGGGAGGATCCCAAACTGAGCACCCAGAGCGTCTTTGTATCCTTTACGGGAAGTACCTCTGGGTGGAGATAGAGGATTGGCAAGAGAGAGGGTTGGAAGAATTACTAAGAGAAGCTCAAAAGGTTTATGTCAGGAGGGACGAAGAAAAACAAGAAGCAGAGGCAAGAATTTTTGTAGCAGCAGTGAGGGAAAGTCAGAGGAGTAAGACTCAGCTGGGAGAGAAAAAAAGATAAGAGACCAGAACAGCCACCCCAGGGACAATCTCATCAAGACAGACCCACAACTCCCATCTGTTACTATTGTAACAAAAAGGGACGTGTTCAGAAAAACTGCCGTAAACGGGAATGGGATGAGAAAATGTTCAAAGAGGATTAGGGGTGTTAGGGGCTGTATCTTCTGGGGACCTCAACATCAACAGAGCCCTTGATAAAACTATTAGTAGGTCCCCAAAAAGAAGAATTTTTATTTTTAGTAGATACTGGAGCTGAAAGGTCAACGATTCAGAAACTCCCAAAAGGGGTAGGAAAAGGAAAAGCCCAGATGTCAGTAACAGGTGCAAAAGGAGAACCCTTCAAAGTCCCCATCTTAGAAGAAGTAGAGATTGAGACAGAGACAAAAATTTGTTTAAATGATTTACTTTTATTACCAGAAGCAGAATATAACCTATTAGGGAGGGACTTGATTTTAAAACTAAACCTAACTATTCAGAACCAAGGAGATCGGTTATATATTAACTTATGTACCTTAACCCAACTTGATGAGGAAAAAATTGACCCCCAAGTATGGTATAAGGAAGGAGATGTTGGGAGATTAGATATGGAACCCATCAAGGTACAAATAACAGACCCTCATAAGCCAATTAGAATTAAACAATATCCTATATCTATAGAAGGCCGGAGAGGTCTAAAACCTATTGTGGATAAATTACTAAAAAATGGGACTTTGGAACCATGTATGTCACCCCACAATACCCCGATACTCCCTGTAAAGAAATCAGATGGTACATATAGGATGGTACAGGATTTGAGAGCCGTGAATCGGCGAACAATCACCAAATTCCCTGTCGTGGCAAATCCTTATACTTTATTGAGTCACCTGTCTCCTAAACATATTTGGTATAGTGTAATAGATTTGAAAGATGCCTTTTGGGCCTGTCTTTTGGATAAGGGGTTCAGAGATTATTTTACCTTTGAATGGGAAGACCCCGAAACAGGACGAAAAACAACAATTAAGGTGGACTGTGCTACCACAAGGGTTTACGGAGTCACCAAATTTGTTTGGACAGACCTTAAAGAAAATCTTACAAGGTTTTACAGTACACGAGGAGGGAAAAATTATTACAATATGTGAATGATTTACTGGTAGCAGGAGAAACTGAAGAGGAGACCCGAAAAGCCACCATTAGATTGTTAAATTTTTTAGAGAAAAAGGGATTAAAAGTGTCCTGCTCGAAATTACAATTTATAGAGCAAGAAGTAAAATATTTGGGACATTGGTTAAGCAAAGGAAAAAAAAAGAAATCAGATCCTGACCGGGTTTCTGGTATTTTAATCCTAAGACCTCCACAGACTAAAAAGGGAATGGAAAAAAAAAAAACAAAAAAAAAAACCCAAACAAAACAAAACAAAACAAAAAAAAAAAACCACAAAAAACCCACACACACTGGTGGGATATTTATCCAAATTGTTAGATTCGGTGAGCAGGGGGTGGCCAGCATGTCTCCAAGCCCTAGTTGCTATGGCATTATTGATAGAGGAAGCTAGGAAAATTACCTTTAGTGTACCTCTAAAGGTATATATGCCACATAATGTTAGGAATGTCCTCCAACAGAGGACAGAGAAATGGTTGACAGATAGTAGACTTCTGAAATATGAAACCATCTTGATAGATTCACCTAATTTGGAATTAGGAGTCACCTCTGCCCAGAGCCCCGCTCAGTTCCGGTTTGGGGAACCCTCAGAAGCAGTAGTGCTATAACACAATTGTTTAGAAGTTATAGAATCCCAGACAAAAGTAAGGCTCAATCTTAGAGATATTGAATTGGAGGGAGGAGAAAAATTGTTTGTAGATGGATCCTCCCAAGTAATAGAAGGGAAGAGAAAATCAGGATATGCAAAAATTGACAAGGACTTAGAACTTGTGGAATCAGGACCTCTGAGTCCATCATGGTCAGCTCAGGCTTGTGAGCTTTATGCCTTATGTAGGGCCCTGGAATTATTAAAAGAAAGAAGAGGGACCATATTCACAGATTCCAAATATGCATATGGAGTAGTCCATACTTTTGGAAAAATTTGGGAGGAAAGAGGCTTGATTAACACTCAAGGAAAGAACTTAATACATCAGGAGTTGATAGTAAAATTTTAAAAGTGTTAAGAGAACCAAAGGAAATAGCCGTGGTGCATGTGAGGGGACACCAAAAGGGATTAGATTATCGAATTAGAGGAAATAATTTAGCAGATAAGGAGGCTCAGGAAGCAGCCTTGAGGATTGAAACTGTTAAAATTAATCATACACAAACAAAGGAGGACACTAGTGGAAGAGGATAAGAGGAAAAGGAGAAAAAGTTTACGCTGGAGGAACAAGCAAAATTAGAGAAAATAGGAGCTAGAGTGGAACAAGGGAAATGGACATTACCTGATGAGCGAGAGATGTTGCCAAAAGCTTACGCTAGGCAGGTATTAGAACGCTTACACGCGCAAACACATTGGGGTACAAAAGTGTTAAGTGATCATTTCCTTAAACAGTTTGGCTGTATTGGAATTTTTTGAAATAGCAAGGCAAATTACACAAGGGTGTTTAACTTGTCAAAGGGCAAATAAGGCCGTGTTTCAACAAGTGGCCATGGGAGGAAGAAAACTAGCTTATAGACCGTTTGAAAGGATTCAAGTCGACTTTACCAAATTACCAAGAATAGGAAGATTGAAATATTTGTTAGTTATAGTAGACCATTTAACACGATGGGTCGAAGCCTATCCTGTAGCAAGAGCGACAGCTCAGACGGTGATAAAATTTTACTAGAACACCTAATCCCCAGGTATGGGATAATACAATATATTGATTCTGATCAAGGCACTCGCTTTACTTCTAAAATTATAAAATCCTTGTGCCAATCATTAGGTATTAAATGGGAATATCATACCCCATGGCATCCTCAAAGTTTGGGAGTAATAGAAAGAATAAACCAAACAATAAAGCAAGAGCTAGCGAAGCTAATGGTTGAAACACAGATGCCATGGACTAAATGTTTACCGCTAGCCCTTCTTAACATAAGGATCAAACCGCACAGTGAGACTGGATTATCGCCATATTAGGTTTTATACGGCATGCCCTATCTCCGAGGGAAACAATGTAGTGGAAGATTATAATATTCGGAAATATGTTATCATTTTAGGAGAAAGGTTGAAAGAACTAAGAGATATAGGAATAATGGCACAAACCCTACCTTTGGGGTTTGCAATCCATCAATTCAAACCAGGGGATAAGGTACTGATCAAAACTTGGAAGAAAGAAACTTTAGTTCCTTCATGGGAAGGACCCTTTGTTGTATTGTTAACTACAGATACTGCCATCTGGACCGCGGAAAAGGGGTGGACGCACGCGACTCGAGTAAAAGGACCCATGAAAGACTGGAAAGTTATTTTACAACCTGGAACCACAAAAATAACATTAAAAAGGGAATGAACGTATGAGAAATGATCACGAATTAAAGACTATAGCATTAAGCAATTATCGGGCAGGACTAAGTTTATGTCCACTCTGTAAACCATGTTGTATGATTATTGAGGGTTAGGTGTAACCTGTGTAACAAATATATCATTTCCCACAGAGGCTAACAGGGACGTTTTCAAATTCAAAGCTGAAGTTTCCTCTGCATTCAGTGTGGACAGACTACTCCTATAGGAGATTTCTGGTGGGTAAGATTTATTACTGTCATCGAAATAAAGAAGTCCGCTTGAGAAGGGGGAGAGGGCAAGACCGGGTGGGGATTCTCAGTCGCGACCAAGTAAGGCCAGTCAAGGACGAGCACCCCTTGTAGCTGATGCCTCCGACCATGAGATCCCTTACCGGACCTCTCCTGATTTTACTCGGACTCACCAACCTGGTGACAGGTAATCAAAATTGCACCGAGTGCATAAGAACCGCCCAGCACGGACGAGTAAGTAATAAAACATTAATGTACCACACCTATTACGAGTGCAAAGGGAAACAGAACGGGAGTTGTATATACAATGGAACACAATATAAGAAATGCTCGGTGGAAAATGATACTGTTTGTTACGATCCAAAGGAACTTCTTTATCAATAGTGGGTAGAAATGAAAACAAATTCGGAAGTAGGAAGATTAATTGGAATAAGTAAGGATATGGCCAATTTGAGCACATCAGTATCGGTAATTTTTGATGCATGCGATACTATAGATGATGATCTGGATATTAATTGTGGGAGTGTAGAGTGGAGATGATGCTATAGTAATCAACCAAAATATATTTGCCCAGGTGGAGGTGGACGTCAATGTCAGATAAATCCTGATTATGTACCTAGTCAAACGGTGAGATATCAGTCAGCACACCTATGTGGAAGAAGGGGATGGTCTTGTGTATGTTAGGATACTGCAAGCTGGGGATATGACAGCCAATGTGGGGATTTACAAGCTTCAATCACAAGGGTACAAACAGACAATAATTGTACAACCTGTACCTGTAATTTAGTAAATTTAACCCTTATAAATTTAGAAATTTGGAAACAGAAAAAAATAACCAAAATTGGACTTAAGATATATGGACCTGGAGAAGACCCAGGTGTAGTTATTAATATTGAAATGAAAGAAAAGAGAATCGGTGCAGCATAGACTGTTATTTAAGTCATTTTGTCATGAAATGGAAACAGGAACGAAATATGAAATTCCCACAGTGGCTAAAAATCTATTTGTAAATCTTGCTGAGAACATTGCTAAGTCACTAAATGTAACTAATTGTTATGTATGTGGTGGAACTAATCAGGAGAGAATTGGCCCTGGGAGGCCCAAGAGAGCAACATACCAGACCCTAATGTTTAGAACATATCAACTCAGGTCAGGAAACAACAATGGATATTACAAACCAGCATAATAAGAAGAAGCTGTTGGCAAAATGACGCTGGGAGTAAACCAGTCGGATATTTAGTATGTGAAGGGGGATATAACTGGAATAGTACTTACCAAAAGTAGGATAAATGGGGCACTGCCCAAGAAATAAGTAAAAATCATGCGAATTGGACCAACGGAACCACTATTGATAAAGGGTGGTCAAGTCCAGAAGGGCAATATTGGATCTGTGGAAAATTTGCATATACCCGATTACCAAAAAACTGGACCGGAGCGTGCGTGTTAGGAACTATACGGCCAAGCTTTCTCTTATTACCTATAAACCGAGGAGAACGCCTAGGGGTACTGGTATATACAGACGCATTAGAAACTCACAACCGAAGGGGAAAAAGAGAGCTACAAATAGGAAAATGGAAAGATAATGAGTGGCCACCTGAAAGAATAATAGCATATTATGGCCCAGCGACATGGGCAGAAGATGGGTCCTGGGGATATAGGACCCCCATTTATATGTTGAATAGAATAATCAGGTTGCAAGCTGTAGTAGAAATAATTGTAAATAAAACGGGTAATGCTCTAGGATTGGTGGCTAAACAAAATACTAAAATGCGTACAGCCCTATATCAAAATAGACTCGCACTAGACTATTTACTAGCACAGGAAGGAGGAGTCTGTGGAAAATTTAATCTCACAAATTGTTGTTTAGAGATAAATGATGAAGGAAAAGCCATCAATGAATTAGTAAGAGAAATGAAAAAAGTAGCCCATGTGCCAGTCCAAACGTGGAATGGAATAAATGTCCAAGGACTATGGACAACGTGGGAAAATTTATTCTCAGGAAACTGGGTAACAAAAATCATTATCGTTTTGTTAGGATTGTTTGGAGGTATGTTAATAATACCATGTCTAATTCCTTGTCTTTCACAAGCTGTAGCTTCTGCGATTAATGGAATGAAATTTACAGCCACTCCAATAGAACCAACACAGAGTGAGAGAAAACATGTTTTAATGTTGGTAAAACATATAGAGGAACCCGAGTTAATACCCATCAAACAAACTTTAAATAAATTTTACACGAATCACAGTGGTGAAAAAGAAAACGGGGGATTGTGAGGAATGAGCGATTCGTGTAAAGAAAATCTAGTGAATATAAGCTTGAAGCAAATGTCATTTATATTGAAATAAAGGAATATATGTAGGGCATGACCATAAACAGGGGAGTGGCAGTCTTTATGTAACTTCCTGATAAGTATAGTTTGGGTAACTCCCTTGATATGTGTAGCTTCTGTAGCCTCCTGATATGTAAGTTAGTTCCTGATATACTAGTGCAAACCAGTGTTGTAAATAACCGCAGAAATGTCAAGAAAATGTATAGCCAAATAAGGTAGCATAATATAAGTGGAATAACGGAGCGCCTGCACAAACAGAGAGGTCATGTAGGGTGCACTGACGAAGAGGACCATCTTCCTCCAAACGACCACCGGACGACCACCTAGAAAAAGATGAAGCATGCGCAGACCGGGGAAGTGGTGACGTACTTAAAGAAAGAGTCATCTTCCAAGAAAAAGGCGGAGAAAGGCAAGAAACGAAGCCTAGAGAAGTATAAAGGAAGGAACTGTAAGAAGTGAAGGTGTGCATCTTGGTGGAGCGGAGACTCCCGGCGCACCCAGCGCTGT
>NW_028114051.1:0-41710 GCF_964289735.1 Phaethon aethereus | reverse complement strand
AAAAAGCAGGTGTGGGAGAGCAGAGTTACCGCCTGGCCCCCTGCGGCCCCTGGCTGCCAAGCCTCGGCTTCTGCCCTCCTCTGCCGTGGGGGCCGGGCCGGGGTGCGGTGAGCGCCGACATGGAGCCCGAAAGCAGAGCCCGAAGCCTGCGCTCCCCTGGGGCAGCGGGGCGCAGCCCTGCGGCTCAGCTGCCCTGCCCGGGAGGGACCCCGGCGGACGGGCGGGGACGGCTCTGCCTCCACCCGCGCTCCCTTTCGGCGCCGGGGCCGCCAGCCACGGCCCCCGCCTCGGGGCGCGGCCTTGCCGGTGGTGAGCGGGGTGTGTCCAGCCGAGCGGGTGTAGAGGTGCTCCGAGGGTTGAAGCTCCCAGTTTTAAGACTTGTTTGGGTTTTCTCAGCTTGATGCGACATCGCGTTGCCTGGACGCGACAGAAGGGACTCTGCCTTGGGTGCACCGCTGAAGTAAAAACCCGAGGTTTTTACGGTTGAGACCGTGCTTCGGGATAGACCGCAGGGGGATGGGCATTTCTGCGGGATCCCCGTAGCCCCGGCCTCACGGAGGGGTGCCGAGGAACTGCCGCTGTCAGAGGGCTTGCATTTTGCACCAAAACCGGTCGGGAGAGAGCCTGTATTCAGAGACCTCTGCAATGGTGCCTGCCTTAGTGACAGCCAGAATTTTCCGAGACGTCCTTTGCCTCGAAACATTGGCTTAAATGGGCACTGATGTTTCTGCGGAAGCTTTCGATCTTCTTTGGTCATTCCATATGAGCATTTGAGGTTTTGCTTTTATCCTTTTTTTTTTTTTCCTTAATGTTTGATGGGTGGGTTTTAACATCTGGTCTTCCTGTGCTCAGGCATTTGTCAGCCTTGATACCCTAAGGTTGATGTTTTGAACAAGTGAGTGTTTTTTATAACACTAAAACATTTCATAATAGGAATTGCGTGTGTGCATTTACTGCACTTGAACTGTCTTCGTGTGCCGAAGTGTGAAATTTTGATGTTTGAATTAGATTCTCTTTAAGAGCTCTTTTCTGAAACGAAACATCTTTCCTGCCATTTTAACAAATGCTTTCTGGAAAGCAGCAAAGAACCTGTACTTTGCTTTCACAGGGAATGGTATAAGGAAGATGGAAAGCAGGAACAAAACAAATTCTTTCTATATTGCACATGAAGAATTCCTTTCTAAAATTACAGGTAGATTAATATTTATTTATTCAGCTTTAAAGGAAATATTCCTTAGTGATGCTCCGGTGATGTTGTGGTTGCTTAGCATGTTGCTTTGCCATGCACATGAGTCATACTTAAAGGGGTTAGGAAATCCTTTGGCCAAGAGCTCCCATAGTTTGCAAAACTGTCATATTCTTCAGTAGCTATTTTCCCATTTAATCTCTTTCCATTAATTGTCTGATTTCAGTAGATAGATGCAACAGACAGTAACTATCCATGTGAATTTGCCTGAATGATCCTGGTTTATAACTCAAGATCTCTTCTAATTTGCACATGGAGGTTATCAGGATTTCTGCCATGCCTGTTCTGCTCGCTGCTCTAGCTTCACATTTATAAGCGAGACTCTTTTACCAGCTGACTGAAATCAAGTTGTTAAGACATTCATGCAAGCTGGCTCCCAGAAGGTTATTTGACAAAAAGTATGTTGCCTGACAGCTATTTTTTTTTTTTTTTTTTTTAAACTGAGTGATGTAGCACTTTAGGTTCTTAATCTTGTTTTTGCTTTTTGTGGTGGAAGACCCCAAATCTTTGTTTCTTCATTGTTTACTTTTCAAGTGGACCTTTAGAAATGAGTTTGCAACTTGGGAAGGGGAACGAAGCCTTTCCTTCGCTTCCATTACAGCCTTTTGGTTCCTCTTCCCGTTGGTCGTGTTCCCGAATTCCCCTGGCCAAGGCTTTGCATTTGTGGAAGGGTCCCTTTTGCATTTGCTAAATGTTGCCTGTTGGGTCAGGGTAGGTGCTGTGGGTTCTGGTGCACCGTCAGCATCCTTGGCAGTGAGGTGGGCAAATCGGAAGAATAAAAAAGGAGCTTCTCCCATGCTCCCTCATCTGTCTTTTGTTGGGTTAGTGAGCAACAGACAACTTTGAGATTCCTCTTCACATGCCTTTTCGGGTGGGGCTTCTGTGCTTCTTCATAAAACCTGTATGAAAACATGAGGGAGCTGATAAGATTTTGATTTTTTTTAAATATCTTTTTTTCATGAGCTGTTTGTGTAACAGATACAAGTGATCTTTCGTAATCGGTTTTAATTGATCACTGTTGAATTGTATGGCAAACCTACAAGAAGTATAGATCATTTTTGATGGCTTTTCATACCTTTCTCTTTGCATGTGTTTAATAAGTTGTAAAGGATAATAAACAGTTTGGTTTATAAGTTGTATGAAGAAAAGGTATGACAATTTCCTTTCGTTGGCAGTCATTTCCAATACAAAGCTTTTTAGCAAAATAGCTTAAGAGCGTAGTAACTTTATGTGACTGATGAATTGGCAGCTGTTTTTCTGAGCAGATTCTTTTATTTTTTTAGTGACTCAGTAAAATAATTAACACAAGCTGTTGGGTGTGGAGACTTGGTCAAGAAATTAGTAGATAGGATCACAGGATCCCTCAGGTCTCTGGTCCGACCCCCTGCCCAAAGCAGGGCCAGCTCTGGGATCAGACCAGGCTGCTCAGGGCTTTCTGCAGTTGGGTGTTGAAAATGGACCTCCAAGGACAGAGCCTGCGCAATGTCGCTGGGCAACCTGCTCCATCCATGGTTTGGTTGGTTGACCTCTGCCTTGAAATACGTCTCCAAGCTGTTATTTGTTTATTTTCAAGGCAGTGTCTGTAGGCCTAATTTACATCCTTAATCCTGAATACTCTTGAGTGTTGTTTTGACATCTGTCACGTCTTCCAAAAAATGTATGCAATAACCAGGAGTTGAAAAAATTGTATTTGGGTTTAATAATAAAATAATTATGTCTGTCAAATGTCCATGTGTTTGTATATACATGTATCCATACACATAATGTATTAAAATCACCTATTGTGCCAATATAATATATGCAAATATCTATCAAAAACCCCATATATTTGCGTATTTAATGTATGACATTAAAATCACCATATACGTACATCTGTGTATACACATTATATTAGTGTATAGGCTATATTAAACCAATAGTGACTTACATAACCTCCTTATACCCAGGCAATGAAGAGACGAAGTTCTAGACTGCTACTGATAAAAATATAATTGGGTTTATATATGGTAATAGGTTCATTGAAGTTGTTAGGTGAGCTGTCTGGTGCAGTTTTAACATGTAAGTCTAGAGCTGTGTGTTATTGGATTTAAATTCTGGGGATTTTGAAAAAAATCCCGTGGTGTAAGAAGATTAAAAGTAAAGCAAATTGAAAAAATACCAACTGACTTTCTGTAAGCCTGGTTAACTGTTAGAGCATGCTCTTGCAATGCGAGTTTACAACAGTTGCTGCCAGGCTGAGCATTGCCAAGAGCAATGTTGATAACGAGCTTTTGCCTGGCATAATTCAGAGACAAAGGACTCCTCTTAAGAGAAGTCACATTTTTGCTCTGACCTGCTTTTTTTTTTTTAACTGAATGTAGTCAGTCTGATGAGCCCTTGTTCTCACGCCTTGATCTGGAATCTGCCCTCCTTCCCTGCCTCACCTTCAGAAATACCTACAGTTGAGGTTTTGAAAACACGTCTTCTGTCCCTTTTGGTGATGCCAAACCAACTGAGAATATCAGCCATTAATATTAATGGCTGATGTGTGATTTTCAGTCTTCAGCCCTAAACAAGTCACTTTTCTGCCTTTGATTGTAATGTGACATTGGTTCTGAAACCTGGGTATTTGTAGTCTGTTTTTTTAATTAATTTTGATTAAAAAGCTTTTGGAGAGCTACCTGATTATTAAATCTCGTTGTGCTCTGTGATAGATTCCAAAAGCTTCAGAGATGCCTCCAGTTACCAAAAATAGCTACCTTTCCTTGTGAGAATTTAGTCATATAAGAAAAGAGAAACAAAATAAATGGGGATAATGGCCTCTGTTCAAGTGGATCAATTTGAATGACAGCCAATTAGTAGGTGTGATCTATATGAGTGTTTATTAAAAAGAACACCACACCTCAAGCTCCTTACTATATGGAAGATACAGGACTGTTTTGATACTGCACTTTGTAGCAGAACAAATACTTGACAGTGATTCAAGTAATTACAGAACAAAACTTCACATGATGGAAGCACGGGTAAGGGCAGCGCACTCCGCAGCGTGTAATTACTGCCGTATTGTGCAGTGGCTCAAAAATGTGCTTTCCAGATGACAAGCACATCTGAGTGTGTGAATGTAAAGATATTCAAGTAAGCGATGCTTTTTAGAAGGGTGGAAAACCTTAAACCAGCTACTGATGGTAAGGACACCGCTATTCCACACTTGTGTGGTGCAGGTTTCTTGCACCACATCGTTTAATAGAAACTGGAGAGAGCGATAGACATGGGTGCTGCTGGTTTTTTCAGTGTAGCTCCCAGTATAACAACTTCGTAAGTGCTGTGACTTCTTCAGCTGAGAAGCAGGACTTTTGGCTTGCTGTGTTTTCTTGGTGGTCCTCCCAGTAAGTTCAGGAGAACTTGGTCTCTCTTGAGGACTTGAATATTAAAGGGTAAATGTAGCCTGCAGTGATTTACAAGGCTTTCCGGAAGAAGCAAACCTTGTCAACTGATGGCATTCCATGGCCCGTGGGAGAGCCGAGCTTTAAACGGAGGGGCACGTGAGCCAGTGTGCTTTGTGTTTTTGTAGTCCGGTTGCTCTTTTGGGCGGTAGTTAGATGCTGCTGTTTGGCTGGCAACCGACCTAGCTCAGGAGCTGGCTGCTGCAGGCTGCTCTTCTGCTTCCACCAGTGGCCACCACTCTATAAACTCAGCCTTTTCAGCGCTCTTTGACCCCTCTCTAGGCTGGTTTTATGATCCTGTGCCATGTTGAAAGAAACAAGCTGTGTCTTTTTTGGTAGGTGTCATCTTCTGGCAGATGCTTCAGAGAGCTGAGTCAGAAAACGGCCACAAGCAGTCGAACTGGCCCAGCTAAAAGAGCAGGCAGCTTCTTTGGGGGAGAGCCCCAACCTCTGAAACCACGTTTGCTGCAGTTTGTGTAATGGCATTTAATTAAGGTGTTAGTCCCTTTGCCTCCCTCTGGTGACCTGCAGCAGGGCATGAACAGTCTTTTGGTTCCTGATGGTTAAGAGTTACTGTCAAGTCACTGCAAAAGGAAGAAAATCCCCAAGGAGCTGCATTCCGGGACGGGTAACTCCATTCAGTTCCCACTGACCCATTTAGAGCTAATGCAGGTAGGAATTCCCTGTTCATCCTTTTCTGGTCTGTCTTCCCCTAGAGCTGAGCTTATCTGTTCAACCACAGCAGATAACGCGTGACAGGAATGGGGCAAAACTGGTTGTACCTGTTAGTAAAAGCATTTAAAAATTGCTCCTTTTCAGAGCAGGCTACCAGTGTGATCCAGTAGGGCGGTTTGTATGATTTATGTAATTTCTGTTTGGAATGGCAATTAGTAAAATAAAGCGCGTGTCTCATGAGTCCAGGATGGGGACAGGTGAGAGGGTAAGCAAAGCCGTGTATTGTTTGGGAACTGTATTCATTTTGGACTCTTGAGTTTTTGAAACTATGAAACAGGGGTTTACATATACACAGCTCAAATTCAGGTAATACACTTATTTGGTGCTAATAGATTTGAAATACTACCATTAATTATTTATTTTTTTGATGGTGAAGGTGAGAATTGCCACATCATCCACCTGCAGAATTTGGAAAGAGTATCCAGTGGACACACATAGAACAAAATGGAAATGGGGCAGGTTTTTGGAGTTATTTCCAATCTCCTTGTCATGCTATTGCGTCATCTTTGTGCCTGCAGCAAACCTTCTCTTACCTTATCAGCACATTTTTAAAGTAGAGATTACTCATTCTGAAGCTCTGACCCTGTAAAATTGATTTTTCTCTAAATTATGGGCTCTGCAAAGGGCTGATTCCCTCTCCCCTGCCACCTGCTTTGTTAGATATCATCATACAGTTTTGAGACAAACAGCCAATTTGAGTTCTTCTTTGTATGCTTAGTTACCTAAATTTATTTGTACCTGCAGTTTTGGATCTGGAATATGGAGTACCGAGCTGATACAATAGTTTTATTGCATTCTGCTTTCTCATAATTTGAAAGGTAACTTGAAAAACTACATTTGTTCCCTGTGTCTCATGTGAAAACATGGGGAGATAGAATTTTTTTTTGTTCTATTATTGTTAAAGGTTTGATTCTGTTGTAGTTAATTTTTGAAGCTCCTTATAAACAGTGTCATGGCTTCTAGGGTTTTTTCCCTTTAAAAAAGCTCTTTTTAATACATATCTCATATGATGCCTGTATATTTGTTTATGTAAACAGTGAAAAATACATTATTACCTAGGGGAAGGTAGACTGAAGAAGAGGAAAAAAAAAAACCTGTTAATGCAACAAAGAGGCAGTGGCTTTAAAATGGCATTTGCTATTTTGGGTATTTTTATTTTTTCTTTATAGGTGTTGTAAATTTAAATGTACTAAATGTTGATTGATTGTAGTTTAATTGTTGAGTACTTACTGTATGTACATCAGGAGGTTTTGTACATGCATAGCATTGGCAAGCATCTAGACCTGTAGTAGGTGTTAAGCTGTTGGGTTGTTTTGAAGCTTGTTCCATATTCTTCTGCAGCTCTGCTACGTGTGCCTTGTCTGTCCTCTGCCCAGTTCTCCCAACTAGGAAATGGAATAAAATTGCTTTTAATGACGTGTCTTTCAGCATCCTAATTTTGTCACTGTTTCCTTTTGCCCATTCTGTCTTCAGTTCTATTAAGTTTTAGAAGGATGATATTGATCTGAAGTCGCTTAACAGCAAACTTTTTAAACGGAGAATTTTGGAACTCCTAACTTGTCCTTCTTCCAGTGTTGCTTAGTTCCTGCAACTTCATTGTGAGAAACTTGCTGGTGGCTGCTTGTCTGTAATCCCAGCATCCAGAAGAATACGATTTATCATAAGAAAGCTTTACATCTTTTTTTTTTTTTTTTTAAAGGGCAAAGCAGAGCCAATGAACTTAGAATTTATTGTTTACATTTTTATGCAAGAGAGTAAGAAGGGGAGTTGTGAAGCCTAAAAAGTCAAAGAGCAAATAAGGGACCCGGTGTACGCGTGTTTGAGGGAGTTTGGAGGGCTTCTGGAGGTCCCCCAGCGGACGTGGACACTGGCAGTCTCTTTCTCTTTTCTTTAGGTTCGTTTCTACTTTGATGTTGTCTTCTCTCATTTCTCACAGTGGTAATATAAGTTGTGGGGAATTTTTTTTTCCTGCTGGCTTTAATGCCTGAAAAGCTGATTCTTCTTTTTCCATGTGCAGAATGTTCTTCATAACAGTGACGCCATGTCCGAGCTGTTGAGGTGAAGTGTTGCCCCTCTTACTGCTAGCCTCTCGGGCCTGTTTGAATCCAGGCTGAGGTGATATCTCTGGTAAAAAAGCGCTTGCCTGGTTGGGCCAGAAACTCGTCTTTTAGCGAATGGCCAAGGCGAGGCGGGTCAGCGGGAGAGAGGTGGATGCCCACCACGGGCAGTTCCTGCTGTGGGGTCGGGGAGGGAGGGTTCCAGTATAGGTTTGCGTGGGCACCGCGGGCTAAGCCGCTTGCTCGCCATGGCCCGCGGGCTTCCTGAAGTCCCTGCTCTGCTGATGGGGGGCTTTCCTTTGGGCAGAGGAGCTAGCGCCTTTCTGAAGGCGTCTGCAAGAAAACCCTGTGGGCAGCTGAGCTTGGAGGGAAAGCGTGCTCCCTGGTCAACAGCAGGGTGAAATTAAAGCATTTTACTTCAAAATCATGGTCTGAACTACTCCTGAAAACGTATTTGAATGAAACTTAGGACTTGTCAAACAGCTTTAGATTAATTTATAGCTAAAGCACAAATTCTGAACTACTAAGTTCCTGTTTAAACCTAAACAAAACTTCTGTGGGCCATGGGCAAAAATACTGAAGGTCAAGACCCAGGCTCTGAAAATAGAGGCTGACCTATGTTGCTTGGCTCCTCTGAACCATCCCCTTTCGTTTGAGTGGGGCTGCGCACGCCTGAATTAAATGCATGCATAAATGTTTGTAATGTGGTTTAAGGAAATTGTATCTCTTAACTGATGCGAGAAAGAAAGCTTTAATTATTGTGTCACTTAACTGAGTGAGAAAAGGCTGTTATGTACTCCTTTTATGAGCAGAAAGAGGAAATGTGGCTTAGATGGTGCTGTTGACTTGTCAGACTCAAACAAAAAAACCAGCAGCATGGGTTTTCTATTGCCGTAAAACTGCTGTTTGACATTGAGGCTGGTAATTAAGTGGCCTCCTCATTTTAAAGAGGGATGTTGAGGCCTGGACCCCATATGGAAAATGGGCCGTGGGAAGGATTAGTGTTGGGCGAAGCCAGGGACACCCACCTTCTGCTTCGCAGGGCTTCCCCTCCACCCTGAGCTCCTGCCCCTCGCCACCCCGCGACTGAGCAGTGGGGCTTTGCTGGCGGCAAGTTCAGGTGAGCTCAGCGTGGATTTGAGGTTATCTTGTTGTGTGCTAGATGTGTTTTTTGGGGAGCTGAACCCATCCTCTCCGAGAAGGGCTCAGGGAGGAGAGGACTGGGACAGGAATTAGTGGATCTGATGGATAGAGGTAATTAAAAAAAAAAAAGTTTTTTAATTCCAGCTCTGGAGGTAAAACCAGATGAGAAAAACAATCTGTAAGTTATCAAAAGGAAGACTGAGCAGTGCCTTAGTTGCCTCCACAAAGAGGAAATACCGGGCAAGGAAAGGCATGCCAAGTACGGCTGTCTGGAAGGCATTCAGACAGGAAACCAGGGACATGTTTTTGACAGTACAGGCTTGGGGCAAGCTGAGAAGGGAATTACTTTCTCTCTCTCTCTCTCTCTCTGTCTTCAGATGTGAAGATTGTGCAACTAATTTTCCAAAGAGGTTAATAGAAGATCTTGGGCTCCATTGTGGTAAACAGGAGAAATGTAATAGCCTGTGATGTGCAGGAGGTCGGATCAGATGTTCTCTGTTCACATCGTGGGATTTAAATTCTGTACCCATGGGGAACTCCCAGTGCCTTTAAATGCACACCCTGAGGGTAATACCGCAGTGTCCGGTCATACAAGGTTTTGTAGACAATAACACTGTTTGCAAATACAGCATAAGTTAACTTCCTTCTTGATTTTAGGATAGGAGTTTTGGTGTTATCAAAACATAATTAAGCCTTAAACTTGATTTACTAATTTATTTTTTTTTTAAACCTGTTGTGAGTTAGCATTTTCTGTGACAAACTGCTCTAGTGTGGCTTGGGATTTCACAGATAAAAATGCATTAATATTTGCAGAACTATTCAAGGAAACAGTTGGAAAGTGTCTCTTCTTAGTGTTAAATTGCAATAAAAAGTGAGTGACAAGTTTTCAGAACACTTTGAAAGGTTTAGTTTTTTATCAGTCCTGCTGAAACAAAAGGCACTGGAGCTGGACACTATCAGCCTGGGCTGGTTGGACCTATTTCCCATGCTGCTGGGTAGCGCTGAACAAATTTGGATTGTATCTGCTTACGGTTGTCTTTGTTCGTTGCATTCAGCTCAGCTTTGTGGTTCTCTGAAACAGTAACTTGAAAGAAAGAAAGAAACCGTTTTTAAGGAGTTGGCTGGAGTTAAATGGCCTTAGCAGATAAGGAGTACTTAGGCATTTTCAGGTCTTCTGTTTTTTGGTTTTTTTTAAATGGCTGAGCCTGCAAAAGAAAAAACCTTGGGAAGATGATAACTAAAGAATGTATCTTAGGAGACAGGGCTCCTGAATGTTTCTCTAACAGCTGAGGCTGGTGTAAAAGGCTGCGTGAGCCTTTGGGTAATGCTGTGTTTTAACTGGGACACAGACTTTATGTACATCCGTTACTGACTGTTTTTTAATTACAGGGAATGATTTGGGTAAGGGAATTATTTAAAATGCGTGGAATGTGGTGCATCAGAAATCTGAGTTAAATTTCAGTACGGTACCCTTGCCTTGGCTGCCAGCAGCTCTCCCTGGAATTAGGCTTCTGGCAAGGTAGTGGCTTGTCCAGGGAGGTGAGAGAAAACCGAGGTAATTGTGGGTCTCTGCTTATCTCTGCGCTCTGTCAGAGCGTCACTTATTCTGTTCATAATGTGCTGTCTGAAGTCTTAAGATTTGCTTTGATTTCTTGCCTTTATTTTGCCCTTTGCAAAAGCTTGGGTGGGGAGACCTCTTGGGTTCTCCTTCCCCTCGTGGAGCGCTGAGATTCTGGTGCTGTTCCTCTGCAGCTCTCCTGCCCATCACCACGGCCCGTGGGTGTTGTCAGGAGCCATACCTCCAGGGCTTGAGTGGCGTCTGGGTGTCCTTATTTACCGTGCAATCAATAAAACTCTTCTGTAATTCTTGTTAGATTTGTCTTCAGGTCAGTGCTATCTCTGTCACATCTTTTTTGGGATTCAGCTGCTTTCATCTTGCTCTAACAGTTTCAATTCTTGTTTCAGGAGAAAGAAGGCGGTATAAGGTTCACCTAAAAAAACCCAAACAAACAAAGAAAACCCCCAATAAAATCCAACAACAAAAAAAAAAGGCAAAAAACTCCCCAAAGAAACACACCCTCCACCCCCCAATCATCACTCTAGGTGTCTGTCTGTGAGGCTGTGGTGTTGCTGGCTTCCTCATTCAACAACTGCTTTTCATCATGTCAGCAGCCAACTTGCTGGTCTGCCAGAAGGTGATGTGCAAGGGAAGAAAAACGCAAAGACCTTACATGCTACTCTGTGGTGTATGCTGTAAAAACCAGACTAAGTGGTTTTCCTGAGTAGATGGGAGGAGGCAATAAACAACTTCGCATTTTTGGAAAACGAGTGAATCTCTTGCAAGAATCAAGTGGAATACTAGGGAGAAAGCCATACAATTACTAATTAATCTTTAGGTGGATTAGCACTTCCTAATTAAAATGCTTACAGATTTTGGTAATGGATACCTTGAAGATGCAACTTTCTACTGTTTTGTTTGAATTAACAGTCCTTGGTAGTAAAATCGCTTACGGCTTCGAAATTGGTACGATGTCGAGAACATCAAAGGTTTTGAATTGTGTGTGCCATGTCCCCCTTGTCATTCTGCTTGTGCTTTGAAAGGAGAAAATGCATCTGGGGCAAGAACGGCATGCAGGCTGTGGGTAGCCTACTCACCCTCTTGGGATGTGGTGCTTTAAGCCCGTAAGAGATGCTTTGCTGTGTGTTATTTTGACCATTTCCTTTAGGAAACTGGAGAGGGCACAGCATTCTGAAGGACTTGCTTTAAAATAATGTTTATTGTTTCTAGAAATGTTACTTCAGAGACTTTGTTTAAATTGGAGGTGGGGAGGGGATGGGTGTCACTAGTTGCAAGTTTGGTATTCTGGCTACACCCCTATGTCTTTCAGATAGGGTTTCTCTCTGTAGTCAGTAACGCTGAGTGTCAGGAACAGAAGATCTATAGAGCCTAGAAGTGAAATAGGAGTTGAGCACCTATAGAGTGAAACTGAAACTTCATATGTCTTTTTCAATGTTTTTGTACATCTCTGGTTTTAGTCTGCTTAGAAACTTCCCCACCTCTGTCTTTTCCTCTCAGACCTGAAATGATACTTTAAAAGTTTCTTAAGTTCAAACAATTCATGGTTTGGTTTTTTTTTTTGTGGAGTTCTTTTTAGGTGAGGTTTTTTGTTCTCTGGTTTTGCTTTTTACCCAACCCTTGGTAGCTTCCTCTCTGACATACGTTAAAAATATTCATGAAACTTCCCAGACTGATTCTCCCATCTTTGTCAGATCAGGTCTATTGTATTAAAAAGTGTTGTTGGTGCCCATAATAGTAAATGTTGTTGGTCTTTTTGTTTTTGGTCTTAGCCAGGTTTATGTACAGTACAGCTAGTTATGTGCAATGCCTAGATTTAGTTTAAGCTTTCAAGCTAGATTCCCCTATAAGTAGCAATAATGGACAAATAGCTTGTAAACCAGTGGTCGTCAAGTTAATTGCAAGAGTTTTGATATACCTTAAAAAAAACCCCAAAAAACCCAACAAGAACAAAAAAAAACACCCACCAAGAAATGGAAAGGATGTAATGGCTTTGTTTTCAACAGCAGCACTCTGGTTATGAATTCCTGTTTGCAGAGCAGAGGAAATAATGCGGTTCTACAGCTTGCATTGTTTTGATTAGGTGTACAGAAATGTTTATCATAATTGCTGGATCGTTGGCACTTGCAACAGGCAGCTGGGATTTTTTTGAGAAATTGCTCACAGCATACCGCAGGAGTGTTGGAAAAACAAAATTTTGCTTAGACGTAGCTAAAAATGCAATATTAGTGAAGGAGAGCTTGTCATTTGGAAAAAGAGTGCTTCATCTCAGTGAGTCTCTACTGTCCCCTCAATGTTCAGTAAGTTGTTAATTTTGTAGTTGGTTCCGTGCTAATGCAAGGGATGTTATGACTTGTGTGAGGAAATGGGCTGGTTTACTTTTGTAGATGTGGGTATAGATACTGGATTTGTTATATGTACAGGTTTATTCTTTGTAATAAAAATATATGCTTTTATGTAACGGTGGTGGTTTGCTTTTTTTTTCCAGCTGGGTTGTTAGATTCATGTACATAAATCCTTAACACCTTCCCGCTGCTGACATGTTTGGTAGCTGGAGATATCTGCAGAATTAACTCTTGAGTTAGAGAAGGGGTTTGGTTGCCTGAAACTGTTCGAAATATGTAGCCCAGTTGTACTTGAAGGTACGCATACAACAAATATTTCAGTAATGCTGGGTTAGTTGACACACCCACATCTTAAGGTGGATTTCTCTGTCTCTTCCCAGTTCTTAATGATGGGAGGAGATGGGAAAGATGCATTAAAATTACATGCTTTGCTTACAGTAATTGTCGCTAGGAAGGGTGATGCTCAGTACGTGCCTGTGTTGACTTCGGTGATGGAAAGTCTTACGAACTTGTGTTTGATCTGCTTGGCGTGTCCTCCGTACCGTCACTGCTACACCTGCCACCTCTGCTTCTTGGCTTCTGCCTCCCTTCTTTGGTCCTCATCCTCAAAGCTGTGGTACGAGCCACGGGTTTCTGCTATGTGCCATGAACCTCTGCCAGAAGCGCCTCTCTCGAGCCCTCTGCAGGGATGGCATTTCTGCCATTCTGCTTTAATTTTTGGTTTGCGATAGCGTGTGGGTGTACTTGACTCGGATTGTTGTTTTTCCTTCTCCACGTGTGAGCACATACAGTTCCCACACAGATAATTTTTCTGAGATGTCAGAAGGAAACAATTTTCTGTTATTGAAGCTGAGCTTTTAAGATGATGTTCTTCTGAAGTGGGAGTGAGCGAGTGTCTACTGATTCCCTTCTGGGGAAGCAATGCTGGATGGAAGAGTAGGCTCTGGCAAGGCACTACAGTTCCCCTACTAGCCACATCTTCTTGTCAGCTTTGCCCGTACCTTTAGGAGGCAAGGCACTCCTGATAGTTGTGAACAGTTGTTATGGCTCCAAGGGAGATGCTTTCCACCCCCCCCCCCCCCCCCCCAACAGATACCAGTTCTGAATGAGTTCATACTACAAGGTAGTGGTCTCAGCAGGTCTGATGCAAACGTAAGATAAGAGGAAAAGGCCAGCTTCCACAAACCTCCCTCTTTTGGACTCAGATATGCATTTCCTGCACCTATTTTTAGAGCTTGTTGGGAGGTGGAAGCAGTCATGCTGAGCTTTGTCTGGCTATGGCACGTGCTGCTATCAGTTGATAAACCCCGTTGAAAAGGGGGTGTTAAGTCTTGAAGAGGCAAATGTTATTACAGTGACCGTAGAGGATGGAGGAGGTTTGTGTTGTGGTACAGGGTGGGTTGGTGCAGTGCTTTGGTTTCAAGACACTCGGCGAGTCTGATGCTGGTGTTCCCTTTTGATTAAAGTTCTTGGCTTTATGCTGTGCCTATATTAGCATTTGTGTTCAAATCACAAGTGTGTGCAAGGAGAAGGTGCTGATGCGCTGACTTGCTGGGCTCGGTGCTGTGCTGTGGGGTGGCCTTGGGGAACGTGGGCTGGCTTCTTCCACAGCAGAACCCAACCAGAAGATGTTCTCCAGGAACATGCCTGAAACGTGCTGGGCCCTCACAGATGCCCATGCCACATAACTTGACTGGGTGTGATTAGGAGTGGAATGCACCAAGGACTGGTGGAAACACAGCCGTTCTGCTCTGCAGCTCCTCTCCATGTCTAATGTAGTCGTAGCTGCAGAGGTGGCAAGAGGGACAAGGTCTTCCAGCTGTGACAGCTTGTAGGGACACTCAGTTTGTCTAAGGTAGTGTAGTTTCTGAACCATTTTTGGAAGTGTAACAGTGCATGCTGGAAAGAAAATGTGAGTATCAGACTATTTCAAAAACGTCCTTGTGACTGGTTGGTGTAATGCAAGGAGTTTGTTGCCTCTCCTGTCTCTGTGTCACCTGTAATAAAAGCACTGGGGCCGCTGTGTCCGTGGCCAGAAGCTGCAGTTACACACCACTGTCCTTCTATTAAGGCTCCAAACAAAGGGGATTGGGGGGGATATGCTTTTAAATAGTGTTTGCAAAGAGAAAACTCAGCTTGAAGCTAATGGTTTTCTTGCACCTCTCTTCTTTTTATAGGGGCAAAAAATGGTATGTGGCCATTTGGGAAAGACCCATTAAAGCAATCCATATCTCTTATAAAGCACTTGGTGACACCTCAGTGTAATCTTCAAGCACATTCCTCCGAGGGCACGGTCACATCCGCTGTTGTGAATGGATCAGCACTGAGGAAATGTGCTGAGCAGGCATGTGGCTGGGACCCAGGCTCCCCAAGCATCCCTTCCTAACCTCAGGGGGTTTGTTGTTGTGTTCATTGGTTAAAGGAGCAGGGCAAGACCAAGAAACAGTTTCCTACTTCTTCTGGTGTAGCTGCTTTTTTTCCCTCTTTTGTCTGCGAAGTGGATGTTTTCAGCAAATTTTTATGTGGTTTCTGTGTTATGTTTGGATGTAGGCTCAAGCTGTCAAAGCACGATGCCTGACTTGTACATGTGTCTGGTTTTTTTTGTTTGTTTTTTTCTAAGTGATGACTATTTGGAATCTAATGAAATCCAGAGGAATTATCACTCACTTAAAATATAGGCTAGCTCAAGTTTTCTCTTTTTTTCTCCCCCCACCCCCACCCCTCAACCTTGCCAAGTCATCTCCTGTGTTGTTACCTATTTGTTGAAGACGTTAACAGCTTCATAGAGTGAAAATAAGACGACCTTTGCTAAAAGGGGTAATGACCGTAGGGTGGAAATATAAAGCCTGTTGTAGGTGAAATCCAAACAGTCTGAAATGGCACTGCAGGCTGTTGCGTTGCAAACAGTGTTTGTGCTTGTGTATTGACGTGTATGCATACTAAAGATAAGTAATGCTAATTGTGGCTAGCTGTAGAGTGCCTATCTGAGGAGAGAGTCAGAGGGACAGGGCTCATTAGTATCTCTGAATTTGTATTTGCTCGCTTGAGGTTATCTTACCTTCCCCCACCCACTCTTTAATAAATTGAACATTAAATTAATCCTGCTAATATTATCCTAAAGTTTACCTATGGAGTAATAAAATCAAAGGTGGAGTGTAGCAGGTCAGATAATAAGGACATGTGACTTTTTTTTTCTCTGATAGTTTGTGTCTGCACAAGCAAATGTAACGTCAGTCCCATGGAATCAGGCAAAATCGTGAAAAGAGTGGCTGTGCGCATGGAGGGTTGAACAGCTCTCGTTGGGAAACCCAGCAGACAAAAGCATTTGTAGAAATTGAAAATATTACCTAATTGGAAAAATAAAGCCCACCCTGACTTTTTTTTAAATAGGTCTGTAAAGGTTTCCAAGAGTGTATCTGTATTTTTGTGCTCTTTGCTGAAAGTTGTGATGCTGGTAAATTACTTTACTATCCAATACTGTGCCGTTATGTCTTCTTCCCTGAATACTTGAATTATTTTTCAGCTTTCACCTTTCAATTCTTTCTAAGAACAACATGGTTAGGTTTAGCAGCACAGTTCAGAGGTTATGTTTGAGTTGAGGTAGTTTTTAATCATCTTTTATTAAAATCTGCCATTTATAATTAATTTATGGTCAGATATTCAGATGGCTTGCAGAAAAGTTGATGATAATGCTCTAGTGTCATGTATTATTCAGAATTTTTAGCAAACTAATTAAAATGCTACTTATCTATTCTTGTGTTTTTCTTAAACTAACAATCTTAATAGTTTTCAGCTGTCATTCAGATTTTTTAATTTGCTTAATACATAAAATTAAGATGGCATATAGCTATCGTAGTTTCTGTAATTTCAAAAACTTGCAATGAGCAACTTGCTCAAGCCCTTTTATGGAAGTGTTTTGTAGCATTGCGTAAAAAATCTTGTAGTCATAGGTCTCTAAAGGAGAGATTTGGACAGAACTGCAGTGTTCTCCTTCAGCAACTGCTGTAGGTATTTCCCAGCCTGGTGCTTGGAAGTGCAAAAATGATCAAGCTACGCAATGCAAGAAGAGTAAACCGCAGTCAGTTACTGTCGTCTAGGTGATAGTCCCAGTTTGATGTTTCACCAGTAAGTATGTTAATTTTTTCTTAATCACCAGAGCGCTTCACTTTTCAGTCTGCTAGGAATAAGGTATAAATGTGCATTATGTGGGATCTGTTCTCTAGATGCAGATTATTTCTCTGCTAATTATGTATCAGGTGTGCCATTGGTAGATACTTAAAACAGTGAAGTTAAACAGGTGCCAACTGCAAATCTCGTCTCGCAGATGGAATAAATGACCAAGTATAATTGAATAACATACTGTGTTGACTGTGCGTTGCATATCTTGAAGCTGGATGTACTTGCAGAAACGGTGAATGTGTAGAGCATGCACACCATGCACACGTCTCTCTCCGCTGTAGCACCGACGTCCCGCATGTCTTCCTCGATCATTGTTACTGCTGGAGGAGGTGTTCCGTCTCGCCTGTCATTGCAACTACATCGGGCTGACAGAGATGCCTCTAGGCTGGGCTCTGCTGCGTGGTAGGGCCTTAGAAATGAGGAAAGGTTGGAGCTCTAAGAACATGAAGAGGAACAGCTGGATGTGGCAGTTCGCATCTGAGTGGCAGACTTTTCTTTCGCAGAAAGAAAGCAGTGTTTTCAGAAGTGTAATAAACAGGTGCAGTAATATTCTCATCAAAGTATTACTTTTACTCATGGTTTTCAGATGTTTGCTGTAGTTGCGGTGTGTCAAGTCGGCAGCGGAAGGGAAATGCGGGGAGGTGGCTGACAAAAAGCAAATGTCGAGCTGCCGTTCTCCAGTGAGGATGAGATGAAAAGTCAAATGTTCTGTCTGTCTTGGAGGGGGATGTCTTACCTCTTCAATGCTGAAAGCTGGGTTGCTGGCTTTGGTCTGAAGTTGGTTCTCTAGAGGGTGATCTTCAGTCTCCGCAAATTAACGGGACCAGAAATTTTGCAAACCCAAGTTACTGTAGTTGCTCTTTTATGAATAGTGTGAAGTTATTAAGGTTCAATATTGATAGGCACTGATGCGTTACTGCGGGAATGAAGAGACTGAGGCAAGGGCTTTACTCAGTAGTCCTGGTCAGTTTATATATATAAAATTTGTGCCGCTGTCCATCTGCCGCAATTAGATTTGAGTAGCCTAGTGAAACCTAGACTGAGGTTGGTTGTGATCCAGGACACAGAAAAAACAGATGTGACATTTGTTGACCTAGAGGACACGTTTGACTTGATAGCTGGACTCCTAAATCTAAATATACTGGAATCTCAGCACCCAGTGATGAAAATGCTTCCTATTTCGTTTTAGGTTTTGGTGCATCGCACAAGGCTGTTCACTTGCAACTTCCAACGCTTGTGCTTTATTGAGGGTTTTGCTCCATATTTTATGACGATGTCAAGTGAGGCAACTAGCATCATCACACGCTCTGACGGACACAGGCCTGGTGGCAGAGCAGGGTGGGTCTGAGGCGGTCCCAGCCTGTCCGGCGTGCATGCATTGCTTCAGAGCGTTCTGCTGCTCGAGGGGTGGAGAGCATCATCTGCAAGCCGTCGGGATAGTAACGATCACAGGTGGCTCGTTTTGGGGGTGCGGGATAAATAAGCATGTCTGCTCTGATGGCAAGGGAAGGACCTGCCAGCCTGGGAGTAGTCCATCTTCTCTGCACTTTTGCTGTGCCAAGGTCATCCTGAAATGGGAGGAAACTGCCCTGAAAATAAACATAGCATCGTGGTGTGTAAGGTTATATGCAGTGCTTAAGCTTGGGAGTTTTGGGGTCCTGTGCGGTGCAGTAATTATGCAAGAAGATGATCTGAAAGTGGTTTAAGACTTGAGGTTTTAACTAGCCAACACTTCTACAGTAGGCATTACTGGTAATTTTATTCTTCTGCCATAGCCGAAGTCAAAATGCGTGTAAACAAGAAGCATGAGGAGCTGCTTGAAGTTTTCTCTCTACCAGGTGCTCAAAATGATTCTGTTCCTAGAGGTGGGTGGTGTTTTATTCAGCTGCCTGGCATTTATGGATCATCCTTCTTGGAAGAATATCTATTATTGCTGCTGTATCCTTATGAATTCGGTTGAGTTGGGATAAAAATAAAATGTTGGAATTGTGTTTATAGTCAGGAATAGCAATAAAAAGAGCAGCCAAAACCGGGCTTTTTTCTGTCACTGATTTCACCTTCAGTGCTGTAGCTATAAAAAAACCCCCACAAAGTATTTGTTTCCAGTTGTCATTTTTAGGCCAGTAGACAGTGTTGCCTCTGGAGAAGAGGGTGAAGAGGCTTCTTGTTTACTGTACTGTGAATTTCCCTGTGTGCCTGCTGATAGTTCCCACAAAAGTGCCTGTTAATGTCACCATTAGACATTCCCCTGTATTTGGGGAAGAAAGACTGGAAAAACGTTAAGGTGAGAAGTGAGCCTTAAGTAAATGTGAGAGACTGGGTGTCTTTAGTCTCTGTTTCCCTGCTGTAAGAAGATAATTTTTTTATAAGCACTTACGGTTTATACCAGTGTGTTAAGGGATGATGCCACAGCAAGTTAGTCGTATCACTGTCCTGAAGCCTGTCCTTAGATTAATTTGGTGGATTATATTGATTTCCCACACACTCCCTTTTCCATAGCCGTATAAGCATAGAGCCTGCATACTAACCAACGCATAAAACGTTCCAGTTTTTTGAACACCTTGTTGTGTTTGCTGAAACACATTGGCAGCCTCGGGTGGTGAGACACAGGATGACCGCCAAACACATTTCTGGTGCAAATGGTAATTTCCGGACAGGAAGCTCCATCGCGCTGGCTACGTGGAGACGGGCCCAGGCTCCTGCCGGTTCGGTGCGGCAGCGCTGGGGCCAGCCCCTGGCCGGACCCCGGCAGGCAGGCAGGGTGCTGTGGCATTAGGAAAGGACACAGAGGTTCGCTTGCTTCATCGCCTCGGGTTTGGCTTCAGTTTTTGGGTTCCTAATTATTTCAAGGATGTATTTTCACTGTGCGAGGCATACTTGGGTTTTTTGGGTTTTTTTAAATTTAATTTCTGCACACCATCCTCCCGGCAAGTTGGTGTCAGTGACAGCCGCCCCGCTATACGGCACTTTTGCTGGCGGGCGGGTTTTGCACAGCCTGTTGCAGTTGGTTGCTGTGCTGTGGCCGCTCCGGCTCACGCGCTTGCGGGTGCCTCCTTGTCGGTTCGGCCTCGGCGCGGCCGGATCAGACGTTGCTCTGCGGGATGTCGTTAACGTTCGCATCCTGTAGCTTAACTCCTGGTGTTTTGGTGCCCACCTGACCACCGACAAGTCTATTTTCTGCTTTTTTGCAACTTGTTTGTGATAAACCGAGTAGAGAATTGGAAAACGGGGTAACGTTTCTGTAACAAAAATCCATGTGAACCGTATGTACGCGTACTTCAGTTAGGTTTGTGCAGTAGCTTGACATGGGTTGTCTCGACCCTTCACCCCACCGGCAGAAGAAGAGCAGGCTTCTCGGCTGGGCCGGCAGCCCGGTTCACCCACCATCCTGCCGCTGGGAAGCCAGCGGTCCCTGGGATTGTCTAGGAGCCAGCATCGTTCTTCAGAACAAGAAGTCAACAGAAAACCCAGTTGGAGTCGTCTGCCTTGAGGTGAACGTTTTGGTTTATAAGTGGTTTCTATAGCTTCAGCGGCAGCTGGTTTTGTGGGGAGGCACGGTTCCGCTCTGGGGAAGCGAGGGGTGCTCCTCACCACTGTGTTGATCTGGTCGGGCAAGGAGCGTTTCACACTTCACCTGTGGGTCTGTGTGGGACACTATCCTGAGGTTGCTGCTTGTTTTGTTCACGAGAAAATGATTCCTCCTTTTTGCTCTTTTAACTTGTATCCTTGTCAAAATGGCTGGAGGTCTGTATTCCCCAGTAGATTTAGCTGGTGTATGAGGCAGAGTTGTCATTCCTGTACTGGTGTGTACATTATAGCAGCCTTGTTTGTGCAGGAAAAATAAAAGGTTTTATTTTTTTTCTTCTTTTTTGTCTACGTCCTCTCTCCTCCTCCCCTCTTCCCCACCCAAAGCTCAGAGATGTGTATTCTAGACAGCCTATGTACTGATTTTTATAAGGATTAATATTGCCTTTGATTCTTTGTTATTATTGAAAGTGACTAACTTTCTTAGATCAGTTAAGGGGCGTGTGGAGGGAGACTACAGATCCAAGAAAACAAGTCAGTATTTTGAATGAAATGTTATGGGTATTTTGTAGAGCTATTGTATTTGTGATGTGCTTTTCCTTAAAACTTTAAAGCAAGGATTTAATTGCTGGCAATTTCAAACTAGGTTTGGTTTCATGGCCTCAATGAGTTTGTGAAAACGAGATGTTCAGTTTGTGAAGGAAATTGTTTTGGCAATTGTATTAAGGTCAGGTTGGATAGTTGAACTAACACAGAAACATGTCGATATTGATGAAAGTGTGATGTTCCTTTCTGATCTCTTGATTGTGAAGGTTTATTTGGGGGGAAAAATTAAATGGAACATAAATGAACCAGTTTTGACCTGAAGTCCAATTATAGTTCCTGAAACTGGCTCTTGACAGCTCACTTCATTCTAGGTCTTGCATTTATTTTTGTATTCCTTGAAATTTGGTAGACATTTAAATTGATACTGTCTTTGTGTTTGCTCTGCCTCAGTATGCTTGTCCATAACAAATGGTTTCCAAAACCAAATGCAGTATTTTGGTTTGACTAGTAGCAGATGCTTTCTGTGATGCTTTAAACTTACATTTCTGCCTTTCAAGAGTCAACGGAACTGCCTGGGTAAGGTTTGAAGGTGGAGCAGGCTAAAGGAGGACGAAAAACGGGAACCCTTTCCCTTCCCCTCCTCTGGCATCCCCCCAGTCTTGTCCCCCTCTTCCTTACTGTGTTTGCTCTCTGAGAAGAGCCTGACTTGGTTTCTTCTGCAGGGACCTGTTGTAGTGAGTATTTTTGTTACAGCTGGTCCTGTTCTACTAATGGCAAGAAAAGAAGTGTCCTGTTGTGGTAGAAGGCTCTGCTTTCCATCCACTGTAAATTGTCCTTTGTAAAGAGAGAGGAAGAACTTCTTACCTTTCCTTCACACAAGTGATTCCTTCCAAGAGTAAAAGCTTTGTTTTATTTGTACTGTGCTGGAATTCCTGAAAGACTGAACGACAGCTGGGAAAATGCAGGTTTCATAGCCGTGTACTGTTCTCAGCAGAATGAAGAATGAGGGAAGGAGTGCTGGAATGGTGGTCTGAAGAAGCGATTTGGTGGGGTGTGTGTGGGAAGGATTTGGGGTGTTTGCTCTTATAATAGTTTGCTGTTAACTGTCAAGTGCACTTCACATCAAATTTTAGCAATAGCAAGTTGCACCATAACTTTGATTTTATTTTTTTCCCGTGGTAGACTTCTCAAGCTGTTTAATATACAGATGGTACAGTAAAAATAGTTCCATATTCCCAAATCTAGATTTACAGAAATAGTTTTGTAAGATTTGTCAACCCCTCTGGTTAAGGTTTCTGCCTTCTTCAGTGGTGTGTTCTGAGTGAAACAATGCCAACATGGGGCAACGATGGGGTGAAAGCACTTTTAAGCGTTTTTAAGAAGCTTGTGGCATTAATGTAGAAAGCCGAGTAATTTACCTACTGTATTGTGAAATAACATTTGGGAATTAATTCAGTCTGTCTGTGCAGCTGCATCCCCGAGGGACGCCCCTCCAGGGAGGGAGGGTGGGGTGGGCTGCAGGCACCGTGTCCTGCCCGCCATGGTGCCGGCCTCTGCAATGGCCCTGATGCTTTGTGCTGGCCGGAGTTTTAAAAATGACTACTTAATTTTTCTAGTAAAATATGGTTTTGGTTTTGTTAAAATGTTAAAATCTATTGTTTTGTTAAATGTTAAAATTTTGTTATGTTAAAACATAATGTTGTTTTGAGGGAGTGGGAAGGACATTATTTTGGGGCATTTTACTGTAGGAACATTTCTAGGTCTGTCCAGCTTACAGCTCTGACCCAGATTTTCAGCATACTTCGGTAATACACAAGCACAGAAAGTATGATCTAAACTCTTGCAGGTCTTTTAATTCAGTCTCTGCTTCAATGGCAGTGGTGGCTTTTCAGTGGTTCAGAAGGTCTTTTGGACATCTCTTACTAAAGCTTCTGCTGTTTCCTGTGGTGAGAAGTAGTTTGCCAGTGACCTGAATGGTCCTGAACCTAGAAGAGAAACTTAGTGGTGGTTTTGTCCCTCCCCTACAGGTACCTCTGAAAACATCTTCACATTGCTGTTCCTGTACCCTGTTTGTTATTTCATGCCAGCCCTAGTGCAGGTGATCAAACAGTTGGGGTTTTTTAGTGCTTCAAACGTTGCTGTATGTATAATCATACACTGTATGATCATTGAAATGGTTTTATGGTGTGTGTTTGTTCAAGCTAATTGCTTTCGACAGATTTTAATAAGTTTTGAATCAAGAGTGGGTAGATGCGTGTTTGGACAGCTTGTATCTTAGGAATGAGAAAGCTGCTTGAGCTAGAGACAGAATGTAATACCTCTCTGAATAAGAAAGTTTTCCAGCTCCTGTGAGAAGAGGCCAAAAGATCTGGTGACATGACTTCCCTGAAACCTTGCAAACATAAGAAAATGGTGTAAAATCCACTACTTGTTTGAAAAGGCTAAGAACGGATGGCTTGACATTTAAAACAGCCCTGCATTTAATTTATTCTGCTATACAGTATGGAAGGAAATGTATCTTGTAGATTCTAAGCTTGTCAGGCAAACATATTCTGAAGATTTGCAGAGATGGTGAAAGGCATGAATATGAAATCCAATTCAGTATGAATGTGTAAGGGCGCACCTGGTGAAAGCAATAACTCAGACTGTTTCTCCTATTAGAAGCTGAGAATTTGTTGTAGAACTACTAAAATTCTCATAGTAGTTTGCGTTTGGAAATCAATAGGGTGAACAGATGTTTGCCAAGGTCAAGAGATTGTTAGGGGAGGAAAAATCCCTATGTGATAATTTACCGATACTTCATGTTCTTCGGAGCCTGGGATGAGCTCCTTCGTGTACCTTACTTCTGAAATGCGGTAAACGGTTTTTATTGTGATTTGACACAGGAGTTCACTTTTCAAAACCTTTTTGTGTTGGTGGGGATTAAAGCCCTTGAGTGATGTCTCTATCATGCAATTAATTACTTTCTATGCTTTTTGCCTCTGAAAAGAACAGGATTTTTATGTAAAAGTGTGTGTGTGTGTATATTTTAAGGGGAGTAAGGCTTTGCAGGTGCCTGCAATAGGCACTGAGCTGTCCCTCAAGAAGTCGGTCTGCTCAGGGGTCAGTACGTGAGACCAAGTGACCGTCGGCTTGAGACCTGTGCTCAAGGCCGTGTCATCTGCAGTCAGTGCATCTAGAGAAAAGGATGTATATCAAGTGATAATGCTTGCGGCTTCTCTGAAATGTTAGGAGTCCTTGACTGTTACCATACTGCCTCTTAGCCTCGTTTTGTTAGTTTAGATTTGATGCTTATTTTTTGCCTTCATATAACAAAAGAATATAAAAGTGTATCTGAAACTAAGTATGTGTTCCGCTGACGATACTCTTGGTTGCCTTGAAACAACTTCAGCTCAGCTCATAGTTGTAACAATGCAAGTAAAAAAACAATGTTGGCATTAATGGATAATATTCTTTATTACATTAGCAGCGGGAAGAACCACAAAATGTGTACTGGTGGACCCTGGAGAGTGAGGATGAAAGATAATGTGACCATGTCAGTAAAAGAGAAGACTGTGCTGTTGGTTGGAACGAGTTGAGGGACTCTTACTCAGTTTTCAAAGTAATGTGGTTGTGGGTGATTTGCCAGTGTAGAACTGTACCAGCAATAAAGGCCCACTGGTATGCATGTGTGTACTGGGAACGTAATACTAGGAATCGCTTTATTTTCAACAAATCCTCAGTTTCAGGTCCTGTATTGTGCAGGGTACCTCATTACTGCAGACTAAACGTAATGATGAGCTTAGCTTGGCTAAGCCTAGACTGGGCACAAGTAAGGGAGCCACTGTGTCCTCTCCTGAGTGTGGCCAGGGCTTCTGGAGCCAGACACTGTGCTGCTGCTGTGCTGTTTTCAGCTGAACCCTCCTGATGCCCTGGCAAATGCTGGGAAGCTGTGCCTGCCTTTCTGCGCTGGTGCGCGGGAAGGGGAGAGCTGGGGGAAGGCTGCTTGCTCATAGCTGACTGTCAAGCTTGTCTCTTGCTGGAAGATGGTGGTTACCACCTGGAGGGAGAAGGGCCCTAAGCTCCAGTGCAAGTCTGACCTTTTCAGCTAGGTTGGGCTGAAAGCACTAAGGGTTTCTTTGTGGCTTTGTGTGTGAAGGTAGGGCTTGAGATGGTCCCACGGCTGACATTAAACTGGAGACTTACCTACTTGGACGTTTCAGCTCCAACGCACTTTCAAGTTATCTTTTTTTCTCACTTTCCCCTTGGCTTTTCAAGGAATTCTGCCTAAGTTATCATGGCTGGTATTCTGAGCTGCTGCTTTCAGCAACTGAACAGGGCTGGAACTGGGGCTGGAACTGGGAAGGAGAACATGAAGGGAGTCTTCTGAAGGTGGGAAGTAGTAAGGCAGTTGTAGGCTGTTCTAGAATAGTCTGTACATGAAATAAGAGCAGGATTTTAAGGTAATACCTGATGTCAGCTGTATTTTGTGTTGTATTTTTAGTGGTACAGTTTCTTTCAACCTCTCAGCATAATAAGGGAAGTGAAACCTAGTTGTGTAAGACATGTCAGATTTAAAGGTTTCTTGCCCCAAGATTGAGAATGTGAAAATGAATGTGTACAACTTTTGAGAGCACATTCTTCAGAAGGGGAAAAAACATCCAGAGAGGAGGCTGTGTTGCAGCTTGGGGTAACTGTTTTGTGAATATAGGTCATAAACAATTTTTAGTATCTACAAATAAATCTGTAAGAATTGCAGGAGAAGTAATCTGTTACATGTTGCTGCTCTGTAGTGCTCGGATCATGGATAGCTTGTGTAGAGCTTGTGCTCTACATCTAGTACTCTGGTCAAACTCCCTGTGAGGGGTCAGCATCTCTGCTTAGAGTCCTTAGGCATTGTATCAAGTGAAATAAAATAAACGTTATTTCTTGCTTTCACTGCATGTTGTGACCTAGCTAGTCTTAAAAGTTGACGACCATAGTGCCTGTTTCTCTATTAGTGAGTAGAAATAAGATTTCCCGTACTCCCCTTATGAGGCATTGTTAGGGTTCAGTGGAACTTTCTGTAGTAGAGCTCAAGGCTCACTAACAGAATACAGGTTTTTCTTCCCCTCTGAGTTTATACCGTGAAAGATGTCACACACCCTCCAACTACATTCTTACTACCTCTCAATAAAGCAGAATGTGGGAAAGTATAGTATTGTTTCTTTGTTTGTGGTGATCATTATCAAGATGCTACAGCTGATGAGTTTTAAAAAACAAGATGTATTAATCTTCCAGCTTACTAATTCAAAAGACAAATAAAAAAACCCCACAAGTAAGCCACTGTTTGAAGGATTTATGTGTTCAAAATAGTAATAATATAATGGGAGTATTGAAAAATGAGCGTTTTTGTCTTTAAATATGTGGTTCCAATGATTAAAGAAACTGCAGAGGTTTTTTTCCCCTTAGGAGAAGGCTAATGCTTTGGATTTTTTATACTTAATGATCTGTGGTGATTTTAGTCTACTTACAGGTAAGGAAACAGCCCTTCATCTTTATTATGTTGTTTTATTTGGATCAGTTCTCTCATATCTGATAACAATAGTTAACAGTGAATAATCTGATTTGTCTGCATCATTTCAGGATCTGAAAGTGCCTCAAAGTTCATCTTAACCTCTTTCATAAAAGTCTGTTAAATTCAGTTAGTGTGAATTTGAAATAGTCTTTAAGGATGCTCCTTTTGAACACAATACTTCTCATGAGCCTTCAAATCAAATGCATGTGAGCATCTCCAGTTCCCATTGTTGCCAAGATTGAGGGCAGCTGCTGTTAGTGAGTGGACCTAGCAGAAGACTCTTGTGAGTCCTTAGTCCGGTTAATCCAGAAACCTCTACTCTGAATTTTGGCTTCTAGTTCACCTCTTCGATCAGTTACTTTCTCTGTCCTTGTCTGAATGTGAGGTGTTTGTGTAAGCTTCTGTTAGCTGTAAGAACAGCACTGTCTTCTCAATTTTTCTCATGTTTCAAGGTTTTGCATAAATAAACTTGCATGAGATACCTACTGCTGCATTATCAGAAAGTTATTATAAGAATACCACACTGGAAGAAAGTCCTTGGATTTACAGGGTCTAGTCCCCTCCACAAACCTAAGCAACAGTCCTGGTACTGCCGTGTGTTGTAGGTGATGGTACTTGACAGTTGCTCATTAAGATCAGACATCCAAAACTCATGGTGGTAATATGCATTGTGAATAGGAAAGAGTGAGAAGATCAACAGGGTACTCTGCAGTCTGTTCTGTGTTAACATTCAAAACATTGCAATCAGTAAGGCTTTTTGTAATGACCACCTGGCGGACAATTCAGATGAAGGCCATATGTTTAAACATACATCTTTTTAGGCACAGAGAACAGTTGCTGTAAGATATCACAGGTAGGATTTGAAAATTTAAATACACGAATCAGAAAAATGTGATGTACTTTGGTAACATTGGCCTCTGTGTATTGGGCAGTGTGGCTTGGGATTATTATCTTGTACAGTATTGCTTCCTACATCTTAATTGCTTTTTTTTTTTTGTCGTCTTGAATTGCATAATGGATTTTGGAAAGTCATAGGCTCATCATTATTAGATTTCTCTCCGGTTCTAGTGTCATTGGATATTTGATTCAGGGCTGACAGAGTTCCCTTATGCCCAATTTTGGGTGGTTTAGCTTAGTTTTTTTAAGCTGATGAGTGCTGTTGTATAGAATAACTAACTTGCATGGTCAAGCCAGTAACTCCTGTTTATTATTACCCATAAGATTAAAACTTCTGGCTTGTATGATTTGCCCTTGTAAGTCTATCACAATGGTGCAGAGGGTATGTATAAATCTGAGTGATCCCTGCTTAAGGGAGAATTTGTGCTGTGACCCATCATGTATTACTGTTGCTCAGCCTTCCGAGCAAAGCTGTTGGATTGTTTTTGTGAAGGCTTACCTCTGTCCTAATCTCTTGTTCTTTTCCCCTCCTCCTGTTTCATGCTGTCAGGTTCTGGGAAGGAAGAGGTCCTTGGTTTTGAGTGTTAGTATAATGACGTGGAGTTCATGTCTATGGCGTGCATAGTACAGTAGCATTTAATGAGTAAAAGAACATGCAAAGAGCAAATTGTAGAGGGGAAACGTGAAATGTGCCCAGTTGAGAGAATGATGGAATATTACAATTCTTCCCCAAACTGTAGAATCCTCTGCCTTTCTTTGTTAAGCACTTCTGAAGGTCTGTTTCTTTATTACTCGGGTTTTTATTGTTAATATTTTATGTATGCAGTAATGATGGACTTAGTTTTGGTGTGATGGATGAAATTAAATAAGCTGTCTCTGTATACTAGAGCCAAAAAGCAGAGAGATGGAGAAATGGCTTCATCTTGGAGACCGTGAGAGTTGGGCGTAGCAGCAGAGGTTGAAGGACAGACTTTCTTTCTGAAGTGCAACATGATTATTATGAAAAAATACTTACAATTTTTATTATGAAAACCTGTACTGAACAAGGAGTAACTGCTCAAAAAGAGTAGCTGGGTGCACGATGATGTAGAAGAAAGCTTGTGTCTAGTGGGACAGTAGGGTTTGTGTGGTTTTCTTTTTCCTTATCTTTTTTAGTAGCAGGTAATTCAAGTACTCTAAAAATAGATCCAGGGCAGGATCAGTTTCAGCATGAGATGTCTAGTAATGCTGTATTAATTACCTTCTCATCACAGTATTGATGTTACGGAGAGGTAGAATTTAATACGTTTTTATGGGGGAAGGATTGAAGGACTGGACCTTCAATTCAACTCAAAATGAATCGAAATCTGTGAACTGTCAATTTGACTCTGTGTTGTGGCAACTAGTATCAGGCTTCTGTCCATGCCTTGAAAGTAATCCAGGTAATTCGCTATGTTGTTTAATCCTAGTGATGACAGATTAGTTCCTTCTGGCTTGTTCATATTGGTGCTTTTGGGAGCTAAAAAAAGGTTTGTCTAATTAGAGATGTGTTGGCACCTTGGGTAGCATAAATAATATCTCAGCAAGGATCTTATGGACATCCTCTTCCTTGTAGCAGTCAACGAGTCCTCACCTTGCCAAACACTAATGGTTAAAGTCAGCGAATGCCAGAAATACCTTGTTAATTCATCTTTACATTGTTTGTGGAATGAAATTGGGAAATCACCGTTTTTTTTAATAATAATAATTTTAGTAGGCTTGCCAGTCGGACAACTTGCAGCAAAGACGACTGAGTCACAGGCTTGCTGCCTGGGCATAATTCTGCATCAAATGAAGATGAGGGAGGCCTTTGGCATATCTGTGGAGTGCTGTAACAGTGCAAAATAGTTGAAACACATCATGTTAAAATTAGTGAGTTACATCAGACTTCTCACATGGCACCTCTGTTCGGATGTTTGTGGTTCAGCCAGGTGGCAGAAATGGCAGCAGAGGAGGACACCATTCTGCATTGTTTGAAGAATAACAAAAGCAATGTGGTCTGTGGACCAGCTACTTTAGCAGCGTAGGTTGTCCCTCTGTGTTGAGGGCAGAGAATGAACCGCATGTAAAATAAATAATAATGAGAATAAAATATCAACCTCAGAGCTTCCTTTGAAATGCGGTTAATGCAGGGTGGAGGTCCTGTTTCATAAGAAAAATTTCAGATCTTCTGGCCGTGGTGAATTTCTGCTTGGGTAGATAAGGGTTTGTTCAATCAGACTGCAACACGAGAAAAATCTGCTGAGCAGATGGGTTGCAGCTTCTGTTCCTTCCTGGAAGAGCTTCTGAAGTGCACTGTATATTTCTTCTGCTGCAGTAATAATTCTGTAGGTTTAGAGTAATTAGTTCAGTAGTTTAGTGTTGTTTTTCTACGATAGGGAAACTGTGTAATCCTACAGAATCTTCCAAATCTGGAAAACCTGTTATCTCTTTTTCAAGGAAGTTTGTTTCAAGAAACCTCAGGTGCCTTGTATACTTTAACTCGCTATGTCTAATTACTATGTTGTCAAAAATATAGGATGTTATCACTGTGTAATAAATCAGTTATGTTAGAGTCATGCTTGGAAGTGCAACTTGAGTATTGTGGTTTTCATAGCTTTTTAAAAGTTGTTGTTGTTTCTGTTATTAATTTATTTATTTAGAAAGTTACAGGTCCAAGCACTTAAACAGAGGTGTTTGAAATCATATTGTTATCTGTCTTGGGACTGTACTGTAAACAAAAGTCTGATTTGCTCATATAGACATCCCATATAGGATCTAAAAATAAAAACAGTGCTGAAGAGGTAACTTAAATAACTTCCTTTTTTTCTTCCTTCTTGAAAATCTTCCTAAGTTAAAGACATGATTCTGTGAGAGGTTGACACTAATAAATTTTATGGAATGGAGGGAAGATACAAGCATCCCTGAAACGGAATAGCATCCTCTTAGAAACTATCCTTTTGCAGCCCAGTTTTGACAGGAAAAGTTGAAAAAATAAATAGCATAAAAAAGGAGTGGAGATGTTATATAGAAGAATTCTTCTTCCACGAGATGCTTAAACAAATGAGGTGCTGGAAATGCAATGAATGAGATGTGAAACTACCTTAAAGTCAACAGCTGCTTCAGATGAATTCTGAAAACTGAAGACTGCTATTCTGTTTAAAAAGAAGTCAGTAAATTACAAAGCACTGACATTTGAGCAATACAGTTCATTTGAGAGACTGACATTGCTCAAATATGAACTTGTTTATCAAATTCGTTGAAGTAGGATTGTGCCTCATTCTTTGCCCTGATAGATATAATGTAAATCTGTTTCGTGGTATGGTGTCTGGCTCTGCGTATGGTAACTTTCCTTTTCACATCCGTCCCATGTACACATGCATTGAGATAGGTTTAAAATATAGTTTACGCCTACTTGGAGTATTCTTTTGCATGAAAAAGTGGCTTTAATATAAGTGAAAACTAGATCTTATTTAGGGATGCTTTGCATTCTTGCTCTCACCTTGTAGTTTCAATTTTACAGGAGTGACTTTCATGGGTATAATAGGAACCCAAAAGGTATTACTGAGCTTGGAAAAGTTCTGTAGTCTGTTGTGGTGCTGGGAAATATACTCTTTTTCTATACTTGATGTATTTAAGATAAAATAAGTGATAGTGGTTCTGAGCATTGAAATAGAAAATACAATGTTAGAAATTGATGGTTTACAATGAATGTATTTCAGTGCAATACCTTAATTTGGCTCTGTAAAACAGAGGGTTATGTTTCTTTTGAGGTAATGACAGTCTTTTGGGTGATGAGATTTAAATGCAATATCATAGCATTTCTACACATGTAGATATACCAAAAGAAATAATAACACTTGCTATATTTACTGGTGTCATTAAACACGTCTTTCTTCAAACTTGTGTACCTGCTAGATTGTGGCGTAGGGGTTTTTTGTCCTGCTTTTGGGTTTTTTTTTCCTGCATTTTTTTTTTAAATGACATAGAGGAAATTTAATTCTGACAGGAATGGGTGGATTTTTTTTTTTTCTTAATTACCCTACTGCTGTTAGCCAACACATTATGTAGCCTCATAAATGATCAAAGACTATTTCAAAATCTAAATGAGCAGCTTGGGAGTGAGATTGGCTTTTTTTACTTCTGCCGCCTTAATGCACTTTTTATTTGGCTTGTAAAATCTGGGTTGGTTTTTTTAAAAAATTATTTTTTCCCAGTTAAATGTTTAATTGGTGCTGCACTCGATTTAATGCTTCCTGAAAGTCATTCCAGTCTTGGATAATTTAGGTCAACCCACTTGTGACCGTTTCTTTTCCTGGCAAAATGGCCGTTTAAGAGCGTGACTAAACCACGCTGGTTTACCTGTGGGCTGGGCGTGAGGGTTTTCCATTGCTGTTACACTGATTGCTAAATTGCAAAATCCATAAATTTTACTATGGGCTCCTAAGTCCAAGAGAGACCTGGTCGGGTTTGCCCCCCGCCCTGGTTCGGTGCCGCAGGTCACTGCGTGTATCAAACCGCTTGCGCTGCCGGTCTGGCTTTGACCAAAGTTAGGTAGAGGTTAAGGGAGTGTGGGGGTTAAAGGATTTTTTGGAAGCAGCCATGTTGCTGGAAGGGAGGGGTCATGGTCATGGTGGTGGGTGAGAAAACCATGACACTGTACATCCTTGTGACAAATGTCATTCCCCCCCCATGTTTGTGTAGTTGACACAAAAATCTACCTTCTCTGACTTGTTGGGAATTGCCATCTCTTTCCCTCTCTGCCCAATATGTCCCTCGCATTTGTGGCCACATTGGGGGATGTTGATTTTTCTACTAAATTTCAGGCTTTGGTCTCTCTCGCAGGAGCACGGCAATGTTTTTGTGGCGAAGCCGGGCAGGCTGGGTGCGCGAGCGAGGCCTTGGCCACGCTAGTGGTCCTCTTCATTGCCAGTGCTCCCGGGGGCCCCAGCTGGGGAAGTCCCTCCTCTCTCGGGCGTGCGTCCGTGCGTGCCCGTGCAGGTCCGTTCTTCATTACAGATAAGATAGCAAAACTTCTGCTGAAGTCCTGTAAATGTCTTGTGTAAGCGCTTGGTTGCTGGGTCGCTCAGCTCTTTGGGGAGCGGAGCGCCTACCTTCGAGCTGCTGCATGAGATAGGCGTGTAAACTCCGCTCTTAGTCCTGGCATATTTTGGGGTTGGGTGTTTTGGGGTTGGGGGGGGGGCGGTTTGTGTGGTTTCGTGGGGGGTTTTTTTGCTGCTTATTTTGATTTCAGGGTAGACAGATGCCTCAGCCTGGATTTGGATAGCATCCTACTAGTACTTGGAATCTGATCTAAGGACAGGGTTTAAACTAAGATGTATGGAATAAATACAATACATGCCTCAGGGCCTTGTGAATGGTATGGGTGAGGAGAATGGTTGACTGCCAGAAGACAATTTTGAGAAAACTATTGCTTCCTCTGCAGCCTTGGAGACTGACTTGCTTTTAATGTATTTATGGAGCAGGCGATCCCTGAGCTGCCGTGGAGAAATGGGCAGTGTGCTGTCGTGATGCCTTTTTGCCATCGCTGCTTATGAAGCAGGCCAGGAGGATTGTACACAAATATTTACACTGGCTTAAATAGGTGATAGGCAGGGCAAATAAACATTTCTGATTTTCCAGGAGTTTTTCAATGGAGTCTGTTTCTCAACCAAATATCGGGTGCCTCTGAGTTCACAGAGTGCTGGCGCTTCTCCAAAGGTGATGGCTTTTTGTTAAGGAGATTTTGTGTCTTCCCAGGGTTTTCTGTAGTTTGGGGAAGTGGCCCTTTTCATTACTGCTTGCCGGAAACGTTTGTCTTCTGGGAGGGAGCAGCTGTACTGAGCAGTTTTACTGAGGAATCAGTAAAACGGTGTTCTGACCTATTTCAGTAGGCTGTTGACAACAATAATTGCTGATGCTGGTTTTATATTAACATTATACAATAAATCATAATGTCTAAATTATTCATGTTGATTTTGACAACCTCTTACTCTAGTGACACTCTTTGTGTCCAAGGAGAAGTTGGGAGATGGAAAATTTTCCTTAGTTTTGACAAACAGCCATCTTAAAGTTGCGGGAAGACAATAATTTGATATTTCCTCCTTTTCTAATTTGGGTGCTTTATTTTTATTTTTTTGTACTGATTGCATTTATAAGGAAGGAGGAGATTTTTTCCATTACTTATGTACATGATCAGGTTTTAAAATGCAAGTAGTCTTTTAAAGCATTTGTGTTCTGCATAGATACCTGATGAAATTAGGAGAAGAACCATATTCCTGGACTTGAGAGAGCAAACTTTGGCCTCTTCAGGGATTCTGCTTGATAGAGTACCATGGGATAAAGCCCTGGAGGGAACAGGGGCCCGAGAAAGCTGGTTAATATTCAAGGATCACTGCTTCCAGGCTCAGAAGTGATGCATCCCAACAAAGAATAAGTCAGGCAAAATCACCAGGAGGCCTGCACAGATGAACAGGGAGCTCCTGGACAAACACAAAAAGGAAGCCTACAGAGGGTGGAAGCAAAGACAGGTAGCCTGGGAGGAGCACAGAGAAATTGTTGTCTGAACAGGCAGGGATCAGGTTAGGAAAGCTAAAGCCCTGATAGAATTAAATCTGGCCAGGGACATCAAGGGCAACAAGAAAAGCTTCTATAGGTACATCAGTGATAAAATGAAGACTAGGGAAAATGTGGGCCCTCTCTGGAATGGAATGGGACACCTGGTTACCTGGGACATGTAGAAAGCTGAGGTACTCAACAACTTTTTTGCCTCAGTCTTCACTAGTGAGTGCTTAAGTCACACCACTGAGAAATTGCAGAAGGTAAAGGCAGGGACTGGGAGAATGAAGAACCACCTGCTGTAGGAGAAGATCAGGTTCAAGTCCATCTAAGGAACCTGAAGGGTTCCCATCCGTGGGACCTGATGAGTTGCATCCGTGGGTCCTGAGGGAACTGGCAGAAGAAGTTCCTAAGCCACTGTCCGTCGTATTTGAGAAGCTGTGGCAGTCTGAAGTTCCCACTGACTGGAAAAGGGGAAACATAACCCCCATTTTTAAAAAGGGAAGAGAGGATGACCTGGGAAACCACAGGCTCATCAGTCTCATTTCTGTGCCCAGCAAGATCATGGAGCAGATCCTCCTGGAAACTATGCTAAGGCACGTGGAAAACAAGGAGGTGATTGGTGACAGCCAATATGGCTTCACCAAGAGAAAATCATGCCTGACAAATTTGGTGGCCTTCTATGATGGCATTAAAGCTTTGGTGGATAAAGGAAGAGCAACAGATGCCATCTACCTGGACTTGTGCAAAGCATTGGACACTGTCCCACACGACATCCTTGTCTCTAAATTGGAGAGGCATGGATTTGAGGGATGGACCACTTGGTGGATAAGGAGCTGGCTGGATAGTTGCACTCAGAGTTGCCGTCAACAGCTCAATGTCCAAACTGAGACCATTTGGTAACCAGATGCGTGGCATTCCTTGAGGGTCAGTGCTGGGACCAACACTGCTTAACATCTTTTTCGGTGACATGGACGGTGGGATTGAGTGCACCCTCCGCAGGTTTGCTGGGGACACCAAGCTGTGTGGTGTGGTTGACACACTGGAGGGAAAGGATACCATCCAGAGGGACCTTGACAGGCTTGAGAGGTGGGCCTGTATGAACCTCATGAGGTTCAACAAGGCCGAGTGTAAGCTCCTGCAGCTGGCTTGGGGCAATCCCAACCATTGATGCGGGCTGGGTAATGAGTGAATTGAGAGCAGCCTTGAGGGAGAAGTACTTGGGGGTACTGGTGGATGAAAAACTGAATATGACCTGGCAAGGTGCGCTCACAGCACAGAAGGCTAGCTGTATCTTGGGCCACATCAAAAGCAGTGTGGCCAGCAGGTCAAGGGAGGTGATTCTGCCCCTCTACTCCACTCTGGTGAGACCCCACCTGGAATACTGTGTCCAGCTCTGGGGCCTCCAACTTAAGAACGACGTGGACCTGTTGGAGTGGGTCCAGAGGAGGGCCACAAAAATGATCAGAGGGATGGAGCACCTCTCCTATGAAGACAGGCTGAGAGAGTTGAGGTGGTTGACCCTGGAGGAGAGAAGGCTCTCGAGAGACCTTATTGCAGCCTTCCAGTACCTGAAGGGGGCCTACAAGAAAGCTGAAGAGAGCATGCAGACAAGGGGTAATGGCTTTAAACTGAACGAGGATAAATTTAGGTTAGATACAAGGAAGAAATTCTTCAGTATGAGGGTGGTGAGGCACTGGAACAGGTTGCCCAGAGAAGCTGTGGATGCCCCATCCCTGGAAGTGTTCAAGACCAGGTTGGACGGGGCTTTGAGCAACCTGATCTGATGGAAAGTGTCCCTGCCCATGGCAGTGCGGTTGGTACTAGATGATCTTTAAGGTCCCATCCAAACCATTCTATGATTCTGTCATTTTCTGGCTTAAACAGGAAGTCTGGAAATCTGTATTCTGTTACACTCTGCTATAAAGTTGATGGTTAACCAATGGGTAAGAAGCCATGGATTTGTGTCTGGCGACAGGAGCCTATATTATTAGCATGACATTTGCATGTTTTGAACTATAGACTTCTGGAATCGAGCAGTGACCTTCACTTGTAGGGTGTATCAGACCAGATATAGTCCAGTGGAAGAAACTCAGTCTTTTCACTGGGGATAACAAGGTTATCTCATGTTTTTCTCACTAAATTTGTAAGGCCAAGCAGAAAGTCCGTTTACACTCATATTATTTTTACCTCTGTTCTTCATAGGAAAAAATAGTTATGAGCAGCCCCACTTCGTAGGTAGAATTTCTTTTATTTTGATAATAGTCATAGAGGAAGCAAACTGCTTTGCATGCAAATTGGTGCTGCTGATGGTAGCGAGAAACCTCATATTTCAACCTGAATGCAGTTTAAAAGTTTGGAGGAAGCACAGGCACGAGTTGGAAGGGTGACTTGTTAACTTGAGTACACTTAATTCTTCACAATGTTTGAACCCCCTTTTGATTTTCGTCAGCAGAAGTTATTAAAACTGTAGTCATTGACTTCTTGGTTGAAAGGCTGGAACTGGTGTTAGCATTAAAAATGGAAAGCAGGCAGGGCTTATTTCAATAATCATCTTCTAAAGTAAGGAGGGTATTTGTTGTTCTTAAGTTGTAGATATGGGGGTTGTTACTGAATGTCCTCTCCTTGAAAGTAATTCTAAGTGAAGCAATTAATACAAATTAAATACTCTTTGAAGGCTTATGAAAGTGGCATCAGGTTAGTGTTTGCAGAATAAAACAACCTAAATCACAGAAGCTGTCTTAGGGACCTCTGGGGAATGTTTTTTGTTGTTTTGATGTTTAATAATAGCCCACATAAGGTTTGATGCTTATTTTCGTATTATGTTGTAGTCCTTAATTATAAGTTAATAGAGGAGCTACCTGGAGTGAAGTTGTGTTACTCTGGTCCCTTGATGGAAAACCTCTTGAGGGTAAAGCCTTGCAGCCTGTGTTTTCTGAGTATAACCTTAGTTGTGAACAAAGCCACAATTGTTGTTGAAATAGAGATTATGAAGAACTATTAGCAAATACACTAATTACTTTTGTAACTGCAAAAAGCAATGACAGAGAGAGTGCATGAGGAGAAGGTTGTGCTTTCTGTCTTAAATAATGGTGCTTGACAGGAAAAGGCCTTTTGATGTTAAGATAAAATAGTAATGAGCTAAAAAACTCCATTTCTTCTTGTTAAGGTAAAGTATTCCATTTTTAAATTTTGTAGTTAGATAAACTTCTTTCAGTCCTCTGTACTCTGCTACCGAAATAATTTTTGAGTGTCTCAGAAGTCATATAAATGGCATCCAGCGTGCCATGTGGAGGGCACGGATGCACTAGAGACCCTTTGCATCTCTCCTCAAGTAGTAGGTGTGTTAAATTGCCAGGGCGAGAGGAGGGGAAAGCAGAGACATCTCTGTACTGCATCTTAACATGGGAAGAAAACAGATTCCCTACATCTTACTCTTTTAATGCTTGTGTGATGTCTTATTTTTTGTTTGTTTGTATTGTATTTAAGTTGACACTTTGACATCAAGTAAATAATTGGAATGACTGATTTCCCTCTCAAAACAAACAGAAAAATACCATGAAACACCTATTTTCAAAGACAGGCTCCAGTAAATAAACAATGTGATTCAGGTGGCTTTGTCAGGACTTACCTTGTTTTATCTCAATTTGACCAGGTTTGTAAATATTTCCTTGACACAATCTTATGGGAAAACAGCTGGATTATGTCCCTCTTCTTTCCTTATCCAAGGCAGTTAAAACCGATAAGCAGTTATATACCCCATGGACTTTCTCTTATGGAGTTGTCTTCTGATCCCAGTCTTTAGTGTTGATTGGATTTTCTTTTTTTTTAATATCCCCACCTGAAGATTGAGTTCTTACTGTGCCTTCTCTTTGAGAGTAGGAAAAATACTGAAAGCCTATACTTGAAAGGTATTTAAATTTTCTTTACTGTCAAATCATATTTTAAATACTTCAGCATTTAGCTGAAGGAAACGTAAAAGGAAGGAAATAAGAAATAAACATAAGAAGGAAATGTAGCAGTGGAGCACACAGGAAGATGCACATGGCTGGAGGTGAAATGGCTCTTGCAACTGGAAAACAGGCCTCTGAAATGCTGAAACTCTTAAGGGAGAACCTGCATCCATTTTTTTCAGAACCTGTACCCTTACTACGACTTTGAAAGTTAAGAATTAAAAAGTGTGTAACAACTGCATAATTTTGTTCTATATCAAAAATGTCAGGCTGATGCTTGGACATCTTGTGACATACTAGACTAATGTATTTACAAAGAGCTCTAAATAGTGTATAATAAATTGAGGTAGGGTTGTGGTTTTTTCCCAGAATCCTGTGGTTGCCATTTTTCCAGTTTACATAGTTCCTATTCTAGAAATTGATCTCTGATCCATATGTCTTGTAAAAGCTATGAGTAATGTTCTATTTGATCTTTGAAAACTGGATATACTGTGAAAACCTGAGCATAACTTCTGGAGTTAGCTTGAGATGGGGTGCTAATTGGTCTGTCATTTAATGATTTGCCAAGAGGCAGGAAAAAAAGCACATGCTACTTGTTGGAGGTTGTACGCAAAGTAGACAAAATAACATGTGATTACAGTTTCATTAATATGCCTGGAGTTTTTACTGATGCGGTATATTAATACAGCAAGTAGTTGCTGTTAATGTAATTTGTGTTACATGAGTTATTCTTTGGGAGACTAATCTGCCTGAGAGCTTTAGGATTAGTCAAGGAGAGATTTGCCACTACAGGCATTATTTTAACAAAGTGGACTGTAGCTTTATGTTATTCAGCATTACCGTATAGAAGCTGCTTATCTGCGTAGATCAGTGCTCTGTATTATTTAATTGCATTGTACTGCAGGTAATTTTTCTTGGCAGGGAATGAATGTAAATGAATTAAACCATTTGCTGAGAAGAAAACCTGAATTATACATAATATTCTTTACTAACTCCCCTTAGGTGGATATACCTTTGATGTGACCAGTGATTAATGAATTCATGTGTTTAAAAAGTTATCACGGCATGTATGGGACAAGTGACTTATCACTGCATCTAGTTTTACTCTCATTTCACTCTCCTGCCTTTTGAGTTGTTTTTCACCTTTCTAAGTGTATATGTTTTAAAGGAAGTTCTACACGCCCCCTCACTGTTGTTCAGTCCCCTTTCCCATGAAGCTGCTGTTGAATGTCTCAAAATCAGTAACAGTTCATCAGGTTTTACGTTCTCGGTAACTTGCGCATACTAGAGACCTCTCTTGAAACTAGTTGTTATCTCAACCAAGTTTAATTTTTTTTTTTTTTTTGGCTTTACTGTGATGATGAAGCAGCATCACGATACAGTCCCTGTAAGAAAACCAGACTAATATTTCTTCCCAAAGTGCTGTGATGCTTGAGGTCTTCAAGACGGACTTGATGGGAAGAGAGAAGGTATGAAGAGAAAGTTGTTTCTTTCTGTTGGTGTGATATGGAATATATAAATGACATTTTTCATCTCCTACCTGGAGATCTCAGGATAGACTCACCAGCAGTTTCCAGCACGCCTTTCGTTGCCCGGAAAGCTTTTCTAGCGCCGTCCCAGTGAAAATGTAGTTATGGTGCTGGGTAAAGGTTAGTCTTCAAATGGCAGCGTAGCCTAGGTGTACTTTAAGTACACGGGCTGGAAAAGTTTTCAGTGTTCATAGTCTTCAGAGCTGTTAACTTTGGTGAGGGGCAAAAGTCCGTGGCAGAGGCTGCTGTAAGAGCTGGAGGTGGAAGACCTGCGTAAACCCATGAGACATGCAGGTGGGTGCGTTGGAGGTGAATGCTTCTGAATGAATGTTTGCACAAGAGATGAAATGGTATGCAGTAATTCTGTTAGACTGTCCCTTGTTTACTCTTCAGGATTTTTTTCAGCTTTTTCCTACCAATAGATGCCATACTGAACACGTGAGCAGAATTATGATGCAAGGGTGGAAATTTGCATGCAGGCCTTCTCAGCTCAGGATTACTTGTCCTAATGAAGTTTTTAACACATACGGAGCTACTGAGATGTTTATAAAACTGAGGCTTGTGTAGAGAGACCCCAGGTTAGAGAGGAGGCAGAGGCAGTAGACATCAGAGGCCCCCACCAATGCTGGTCCAGACCAAAGGAGCTTGAGAGGCTTCATGTGTCTCTCTCTCCTCATATCCATCAGCCTTATAAAACTAAATGACAACAATGTTTTCTTGAATTGATTGCTTTAAGTTAAAGTTCTTAATTTAGGAATGTGTCCTGGATTAAAATAAATCCCTGAAAAAATCAAGGCTACGAGGACTGATCTCTTCCAGGCGCCCTTTTCAGCAGGTGTCTTGGAAGTACTGTTGTGTTTGGTGGTGGGTCACTGGCAAGAGAGGCAGAGTGGTGCATCATTCTACCAAGCTTTCATTTGCTACTTCACTGCCTTTGGTAAAATTAACAAAAGGCTGTGTGTTACATAGGCTTGCCATGGAGGGTTACATAGAGAAATGGGAAGAAAGCAGAACATTTGGCATCAGAAATACTCCTTTTAACTAATTATGCTGAATAACAGATAGTTGTTTTGGACCAAGAATGGATTTTTAACTTTATGGATTTCAGCTTTTTCCTGTGAATTTTGTAGTTTGAAAGATTGCAGAGGAAAACAGTATGTAGAAGAGTACAGTGCAATATATAGCTTAATGCAATAGCTACAGGTTTTTGGCCAATGATCTGAAAAATTTATGTCTTTTTTAATGTTAGAATTGCTGTCAGTCACTGTGTTTGTGATGTTCACTCTTGGGAACATAGAAGTAATAATGTTGTGAAGCATATGCTTGCAAAATAGAGTGAAGGGAAATCTTTTAGTCATACATTGTTATTAGGAGTATCTTGCTCAGGTGTCATCAAAAGGCTCATCGGAAGCTCTAAATCTAGGATAGGTAAGGCCAAGGTCAGATCTGGTAACACACCCCTCCTTTGCTCTCACATCAAAAAATGCCCCTAGGCTTGACTGTTGTGTTTTGACCATCATCTCTGCAGAGAAGCCTCCACCAATGTCGCCTGTTTCTGTGGATCGTGCAGCAAGAGTCTTTTCTTGACAAACAGGAAGCTGCAAATTTTCAATCAGAAAAAGTGCTATAGCAGATCAACTTATTTTCTTCAGAAATGAAGTATCAGGTGGCTAAAGTCTTGGATTAGAGGAATATTTTATAGAAAGACCAGGGAGATAGCTTTTGTGCTATCTCAACAGTGAGTCTGTTCTCCTGTTAAAACTTTGCAATGTCACTGCAAGTTTCACAGGTATCATGCTGAACATGCATTAATATAAAATTGCTGCTTCTTACTAAAGGTGAGAGGCTTTTAGTTTAGACACCAGGGCTGCCCAGTGGTAGCAAGCACTTACCTTCAGATATTAAATAATTTAATGTGTCTTCCCCTCCTCCCTGATCTAAAATGTTTAAAAAGGTGTTATTTCCATTCTGGTTGTTTGCAAAAAGTTAATTTGGAAGTTCAGTGTTGTGTCTTAGCCGGAGATGTAACAGACAAATCCATTAACCTACTATCCTTGCTTTAAGGACACTCTAACAGAGTTCAGCTTGGGAAGTTGAGTATTTGAATTAGTCATGATCATGATCTAAATGCTTTAGTTCTGTTTACAGTGTCTGTTAATTGCTCTGGTATTTCTTTATGATGAGAAACATTTAGCTGTCCTAATCAATAAAATGAAGTGCTGTGCTGAGTATTTCAGTAGTATGGCCCTGTCAGCTCAAAATATAGAAAGCTAAATGTGATCATGTCTTGCTCTGGTAATCTCATTAAGATGGGAGATGTCATGCCTTTTCTGAAGGGAATGAGATTTTAAGGCGGCAGGCATAGGTTGTCATGTTGTTGGAGTTAAATTGATAGCACTCTGAGTAAATGGCCACATTTTTTCCCCCCAACTTTAGCCGTTTTCCTAGCTAAGGCAAAAAAAATAC